>NC_090052.1:21688595-21798595 GCF_038355195.1 Osmerus mordax | reverse complement strand
CCCCCCTCCCCCCCACCCCCAGCCTGCTCTGACTGGCCACTGTCGGGGGAGGGGAGGGGCGTCGTGGGGGGTTGGGGGGAGGGGAGAGGGGGAGGTGAGGAGGGAGGAGGAGAGGTCCAGAAAACGTGACGAGGCGAGCCTGCAGTTCAGCTGCTGTCAGAGGGGGTGTGGAGGATGGAGAGATGAAGAAGAGAAAGACGAAGGGATGGCTGAGAGAAAAGAAGAGACAGGGATGGAGAGAGGAGAGGTGGGTGAGGACAGGGGAGAGGATAGAGAGACGGAGAAAAGGGGAGAGAGATGGAGGGATGAGGATAGAGGTGGAGGGAGGGAGGGAAGGTGGAGAGAGGAGAGATGGATGGAGGGATGAGGATAGAGGTGGAGGGAGGGAGGGAAGGTGGAGAGAGGAGAGATGGATGGAGGGATGAGGATAGAGGTGGAGGGAGGGAGGGAAGGTGGAGAGAGGAGAGATGGATGGAGGGATGAGAGAAAGACGTAGTGCTGCCTCTTTACTCACACACTGACTGCTGAAACAACACAATGATGGAGACACGCGCGTCTTGGAGAGAGTGTGAGAGAAAAAGGGAAAGTGAGAAAGAAAGTGAGCGAGAAAGAGAAAGAGAGAGAAACAGGCGGGAGGTTATTTTGTGCCACACACACACACACACCCTCCTCCCTTTCTCTAGAGAGGATACGAAATGTGAATAAGGGAGGAGAGGAGAGGGAGAGACAGGATGTGGGGCGGGGGCGGGGTTGTGAGAAATGGCCGAATGATGAACGCTCAAAGGCTAATTACAAAACTGGAGGCTGGAAGGAAGGATAGTGAGAAAAAGAGGGGGAGGCAGGAGAGGAGGGCGAGGAGGAGGGGCGGGGGGAAACACACCCTCCCTGCCAACGAGCAGACTGTTGGATGACGCTGTGTGTGCGTGTGTGTTTGTGAGCAGTAATAATGTTAGCTGTTAAGAAATGTGTGTGCGTGTGTTTTTAAAACTCTAAGGTACACATTGTGTATAGTACATATCTGTAAAACTGTCTGGGTGCATCTAAAACATTAGTTTAGTATGTCGGTGAAAGGGCACCAGAAATTGTTTGTGTGTGGTTGTGTGCAGTGTTTTCCATACGCATAGCTCCAGCCCCACAGTTCTCACTTCTCGATAATGATTTTTTTGATTTTCATTTCCACCAGAGGCATCAGGCACACAGTAAACACACACACACACGCACACAGTACACACACACACACACACACACACTCGCACACAGTACACACACACACACACACACACACACTCGCACACAGTACACACACACACCCACACACACGCACACGCACACAGTACACACACACACACACACACACACACTCGCACACAGTACACACACACACACACACGCAGTCCGTAGCCGAGTAAACGCTCCAGGGAGCACAGCCCTGCCCCACCTCTACCTGCATAGACCAGCACAAACTGAGACAACAACACTGTCTCCATCTCCGTCTCTCTCTGCCTTCTCCTCTCATACCTTCCCTCCCTCAATGTCTCGCTTTCTGTTTCCATCGCTCTCTCTCTCTCTCTCTCTCTCTTTCTCTGTGTGTCTCTCCATTTCCATCTCCATCTCTCTCTTTCTTGCTCTCTGTTTCTCTCTCCCTCCCTTCTGTTTTTTTCTCACACAAAGCAAATCCCTAAAAACAATGACTGAAAAATATCTTCAAGCTAATCTCTCACCTTGGTTGCGCAGAACATCCCTAAAGATGTCTCCAGCCTTCCCGACCAGTGCAGCCCTTCAAGGATGCTCCAGCCTTCACAATTCAACCCAGTCCTGTCGCTCTGATCAAGCCCAGATCCAGGCTCTAGTTTGGGCTACGGTGATCCGATCTGGCCAGCCTCTTGGCCCAGACCCAGACCTCCCAGAGCTCCCAATATGAGATGACTCTCTTGCTGGCTTTCTCTCAGCAACTGACGAGCCCTGGTGTATGTGTGTGTATGCATATATGCCTGTGTGTGTGTGTGTGTGTGTGTGTGTGTGTGTGTGTGTGTGTGTGTGTGTGTGTGTATATATATATATATATGTGTGTGTGTGTGTGTGTGTGCCTGTGGGGATGTGTGAATGTGTGTGTGTTTCTGCTCTAGATATCGTCCTATATGGCCCAGGTCTGTCTGCCTGTTCAGCTACTCTGTTCTCCTGTGTTGTGTGTGCTAGCGATAGGATCTGTCCCCACATGACTGGTGCGTGGTCATGTGGACTGGATGGGACCTGACTGAACCACACTGGATTTTCTTGGACTGGACTGGGTTATACTGGACCAGACTGGACTGGATTATACTGGACTGGACTGGACGTACGGTTATGGCTAAGAATATCAACCTTTGCCATGTCCAGGAAAAAGGTTGTAATCGGTGTCTGGGAAAACGTGTAATCTAGAACCAGGCCTAATCTAGAACCAGGCCTAATCTAGAACCAGGCCTAATCTAGAACCAGGCCTAATCTAGAACCAGGCCTAATCTAGAACCAGGCCTAATCTAGAACCACTGAGGCAGTGGATCCAGGAAAGGCAGTAGAGAGATGGAAGGAGAGGCATTAGAGGCAGTAGAGGGGAGGGATTAGAGTCAGTAGAGAAGAGAGGGAGGGAGTAAAAGTAGAGGTTGTTATTAACCAACAGCTGCTGTACCTAGATTGGTTTGCACGTCCACCTACTTACCCTCAGGAAAGAGTAAAGACGAGGCAGTAGAGAGAAGGCGGCAGAGGTAGTAAAGATGAGGCAGTAAAGAGAGCACACCCTATGTGTACCACCCAGATCTGTTTGTGTGTTGTACCTGTTTGTCCATGGTGGGCCTCCGTAGGGCCACGTCAGGAGCGGGAGCCGGGCCTCTGCTGCCTTGGCAACCACTCTCTACAGAGACACAGAACGGATGATTGACAGGGGTTTGGTTTTTGATCCACCCTTGTGTGTGAGACGTTAAGATAAAGTTGTCGTGCTTCTGACCATGCCCCTCTTGATCTGAAGGTGTGCAAGTGCTAAATAAATACATTATTGCCTGTCTGGTGTTAAGTACAAGCACAGAACCATATTTGATAGAGGCCTTCCAGAATGGATACCTGTGTCCTGGTGGTGGGCTGCTATTGGGGGCTCCAGAGAGGGTCGAGGGGCCTCTGGTGGGGGTAGGAGGGTTGGAGGGTCGAACCCAGGTCGTCACACAGCATATTCATCTGGATGACAACCTAGGCTTGGTCTGGCGGGTCATGTAGCAGAGGTGGTTTGGAACCCAAGTCTTGCGATAAATGTCTGATCGGGTCCCATCAATAAGAAATGAAGGCCTTAGTGACAAAGACTAAATGTCAATGTGGTATTTCAGTTATTTTTACCATATTTCATAATAGCAAATATGCAAACTGTTCCAAATGCTTTGTCATTGTGGGGAATTTTGGGTCAATAGTAGAGGAAAAAAATACAATGGATACGATCTCTTTCAGAGTAAAGCTGTGATGTATGAAATGTGTAGAAAGTGAAGGGGTCTGAACATTGTCTGAATGCACGGTGCATACAGCTAGCACAGCACCCGGTAATGGAGTACCACGGAGATTGCAGGGCTATAATGATTGAGTGGCCAACATGAATAACAGAATCACTGATTACAGTAGCGGGATAATGATTACAGTCATAAATCCAGGCCCAGACTGCAGAATAATACTGAGCACTGTAGCATATGGCCATGCAGCATGTAGAAATAGCCCTGGGTGTTTCATGTGCTCACTACTGTGTGTTTGTGTGTGGGTGGGTGTCTAAATGTGTGAGTATACATGTGTTTGTGTGAGACTGTGTGTGTGTGTTTGTGTGAGACTGTGTGTGTGTGTTTGTGTGAGACTGTGTGTGTGTGTGTGTGTGTGTGAGACTGTGTGTGTGTGTGTGTGTGTGTGTGCATGTGTGTGTGTGTGTGTGTGTGTGTGTGTGTGTGTGTGTGTGTGTGTGTGTGTGTGTGTGTGTGTGTGTGTGTGTGTGTGTGTGTGTGTGTGTGTGTGAGAGAGAGAGAGAGTGTGTGCCAAGGTGCAGGCCTTTGCCAGAGAGCTGTGCTGGTGTTTGCACACACACACACACACACACCAGTACACCCCTGTACACACACACACACATCTACACACACACCAGTACACCCCTCTACACACACACACATCTACACACACACCAGTACACCCCTCTACACACACACACACACATCTACACACACACCAGTATACCCCTCTACACACACACACACACCAGTACACCCCTCTACACACACACACACACACATCTACACACACACCAGTACACCCCTCTACACACACACACACACCAGTACACCCCTCTACACACACACACACGCACCAGTACACCCCTCTACACACACACACACATCTACACACACACCAGTACACTCCTCTACACACACACACACACACACACACACCAGTACACTCCTCTACACACACACACACACCAGTACACCCCTCTACACACACACACACTCACAAACAGATACCGTGCTTACACACGCACACACACATGCTCTCACACCAGACAAACCACACACACAGCTGATATGAATCAGTATCAAATGTTTTCTGCCTATTTGTCCTGCTTCTTCACACAGTCTCCAGTGTGGTAAACAGGGTTATTCCCCCATGTTAGCACAGAGAGGGGGTTGGGGGGTTGGAGACCTGGCAACGCCGACACAGTCCTCAGTCTCCAGTGTGGTAAACAGGGTTATTCCCCCATGTTAGCACAGAGAGGGGGTTGGGGGGTTGGAGACCTGGCAACGCTGACCAAGAGAGCCCCAGAAATTACTCATAGTAATGAGTCCTCCGAGTCCGTATTCCCTAGAGGCAGATGTGGATACTATGGTAACAAAACGGACCTCAGAGAGAGTTGGTGATGCTGTGTCCCTTTCACTCCCTCTCATCAGATCACACATCACTGAGATGGGCTCTGGCTGTCACCTGGAGACTGAACCTGTTGACTATTCCTATTTTCAAGTATTTGGAAATCTGAAGGGGTATATTTACTGGGGGGTGGGATAACTGGTACGGTATATTTGGTTGGAGTGAAGGAGATATTGTGAAAGTGTATGAACAGCAGTTAAGAACTCTGGAGTGGGATTAAGGTTGAACCAATATTTTCAACAAAGAAAAGAATTTGGAAGTTGTGTTGTGCGTTTTTTTTTTACGAAACCTTTTCTAAACAAAAAGTGGCATTTCTTTTTTTTACTAGACTGAATCTGCATATTCTACATAGTAACTAGGCCTTCTTATGATGATTATTATTATCCATTAACCTTCATCAACACAGCTTGGTCTCCCTGTCTGTCTTTTCTCTGGTGCCGCTGGCGGTGATGTCACAATGGGATGCTCATCCCGTCATCATGGTTCTGAACCAGCGGGTTTCGAAAGGTTGAATATTTTTTTTTTTTTTACATTTGGGAAAAAAATAGAAAAACGTTTTTGTGTCGTGTGTGGAAAAAAAGTTAACAAAAAAAGGTTTCGAAAGGTTGATGTGTATGTGGATGCACGTATGTGAGTGTGGGGGGGGTGTAATACGAAAACATATGCTTTGATTTGAATCTGTAGTGACTTGGTAGACAGTGAGTGTGCAAGGGCATAAGTTATGGAGCGTTTACATGAAAGCGTGGGAGTCGCAGGTCTGTCTTACCTTTGCTGGAGCTGTTGACGTAGTAACAGCGACCTTCAATGGAGGTGTAGCCGCTCCCTGCAACACATCTGAAGCACATTTAACTGTATCTCCACATGTGGGTGGAGATTTACTCTAATGTTGCCAATTAGTGCATCTCGTGAGTGATTTTCTCTCCATGATTACAGTTTGTCCTGCAAACATGCATGCATACACACACACACACACACAGTGTAAACATACACTCTCACCTTCAGCCACAATCACACACACAATTTAGTTGTGTAAGAAGAATCTGTTCTAATTAGGTACAAGTTCATTAAGTTGATTCAGTCAAGAAAATATTCCACTCCAGAGGAGTCCCTAAGGGATGTCCCACTCAGTATAAAGCTGTAACAACCATTTTTCACCATATAATAGTGAGCAGATGTTTACTAACAAATGTAACCGTTGCCCTTCTGACTGTGGTGCTTTAACAATGCGGTTGCTTTCCCAGCTGACAAAGCGTTTTTCCTCATTCGAGTACGGCTTCATGGTGGGGCTCCATTTAGGGAGATGATCCATCATTCACCTGGGTAAATAAACTGTCCCTCAAACCTTATCAGCTGCACACAGGAGTCTCTAAACACACAAACACAAACCAATATTCACACGCACACACAGAATCAGACACAAACTCGCTCACACACACACACACACTCAGAACCACTGCAGACTTCATGGGCATCCTTTTCTGTGGGTTGTTTAACAAAATCTCCAATGTGCAAGGTGAGACTGGGGTTTGGTTCAGTATTAGAGGCAGCAGAGGTGTCTATATGGACCAATCAGAGCCTGGAGTCTTTAAGGGCTTCTGATCCTGACAGAAATGTACTGCTGGGGAGGGAACACAGAAGGATGAGAGAGGGAAGAGGATGGAGGATAGAGAGATGGAAGGAGAGGAGAAAAAGGGGAGTCAGGTGGCTGAGCGGTTAGGGAATCGGGCTAGTAATTTGAAGGTTGCCAGTTCAATTCCCGGCCGTGCAAAAATGAAGTTGTGTCCTTGGGCAAGGCACTTCACCCTACTTGCTTCGGGGGAATGTCCCTGTACTTACTGTAAGTCGCTCAGGATAAGAGCGTCTGCTAAATGACTAAATGTAAATGTAAAAACTGCTGAAGTGACAGAGAGCGAGGAAGAGGCAGGTAAACAGAGCGAGTGGTGAGCTGGAGATGGGAAAGGAGAAAGGCAGGAGGGAGGGGGAGAGAGAGAGAGAAAGAGAGGCACTGCTGAACTTTTCTAACTCAGCAGGGTGCTGCACATCTCACCAGGACCTCTCTGTACTCCATTCAGGGGGAAGAGAGGGGGTTTGAGGGAGGGAGGGAAGGGATGAGGGGAAGTGAAAAGAGAATGACGGAAGAGGGAGGGTTGGAATGAAAAATAGAGAAGAACATGCATTCTATAGCACCAGTCCAGCTCAATAAAGGGAGAGAAAGTAATAGGGGACAAGAAGGGAGGGAGGAGATGCAGGGAGAGAGGAGGAGCGAGGATGGAAGGAGAGTATGGAGGCAGGGAGAGGGAATGGGGGGTGAGAGGAGAGAGGGAGGGAGAAGGGAGGCTATGGGAGAGGGGATGGAGGGAGGGAGGATAGGGGACAAATGATGGAGGGAGGGAAGAGGAGGGGACAGAAGCAGGAGGGAGGGAGGAGAGAAGGAGAGCGTGAGGATGCTGGTGGAATGATAAAGCAGAGGGATCCTGTATTCTACAGTGAAGCCAGAGTCATGCCAGCGTAGGAGGATTCACTCCTTTGAAGTGTAACTTAAAAGGGATTCCTCTATCTCTCCCTCTCCCCATCTTTTTTTTCTCCCACTCCCTGTCTCTCTACTTCACTCTCCCTGTCTCTCTACTTCACTCTCCCTGCCTCTCTACTTCACTCTCCCTGTCTCTCTACTTCACTCTCCCTGCCTCTCTACTTCACTCTCCCTGTCTCTCTACTTCACTCTCCCTGCCTCTCTACTTCACTCTCCCTGCCTCTCTACTTCACTCTCCCTGCCTCTCTACTTCACTCTCCCTGTCTCTCTACTTCACTCTCCCTGCCTCTCTACTTCACTCTCCCTGCCTCTCTACTTCACTCTCCCTGCCTCTCTACTTCACTCTCCCTGTTTCTCGACCCCTGTTCTCTCTTTCTCGTTTTTCTCTTCCTCTCCTCCTCTCACTCCTCCACCCACTCTGTTTTCCCCTCTCTTCCTTGTTTTGAGTAACTGGTTCACACATACACACTGATTTGAAGCTTTGGCCTTAGATTTCACAGTGACTACTACAGACAGAGGCTCAGTCTTGGCCATCTTAAGCTGCAATAGATCAGCTCTTTGACTTCACTCAGGCAGGCCATTAACTGTAGATAACACACACTATGACAACGCCACAGTTTATAGCTGCCTTCTCACACAGGGTGAACCTCAATAATCCAAACCATGTGTTCACATGAAGACTAATTATGAATAAAGAATGTGAGGACACACACACACACACACTGATTGAACCATGGCACATAAATGAACTGTTTTGCCTGTTACCTGCGACATGAATCGTTAGCTAATTGTTTTCCGCCCAGGGAAATGTAAATGAAAGATCCTTATCTGCGGATCATATCATCCTAGCTTCATCCTTCCCCTCCATGCCGACCCATTTCACAGATCCCCGTGGCAACCAGCAGCGGGGTAGGAAAAGCGTGACGGCGTCCGAGCCTTCACAGAATCCTGAGAACCCTCATATCCTGTTGATTTCTCTGCCAAACTCCCACAATCCTCCACTGCAGGCCCCAGGATAACAGAACCCTCCACCTCACCCTCCTGTGAATACCCAGAATGCACCAGCACTAGTTCCTCTCCACATTAACGACAGGGCTCAGTTCTCAACGCGGCAGGGATTCGATCCAGGAATGTCTCAAAGGCCTCGTGTCTCTGAGGGGATGGCGGTACGGTTTGAGACGGGAGTAGGTTTTCAAAACACACTCATAATTCCCCAAAAGATGACTAGATAGCGCTGATATATTCTCACAGATGGGGGTGTCTAGCTCCTAGCTGTTGGGAATGAGAGAATTACCTCCTTTTCGAATTAACTGACAATGGAAATAATACAGATAGCTGCACTGTGTTATAGGTGAGTCATTTCAAGAGATTTAGTTGATCAAAGACACTATTCAACCATGCCAACAAAATACCTCCTAATGTCCCACCATGCTTTTCAGCTGAATTCACGATTATTTTCAGGTTTAACATGACAATGAGCCAAATATTGACACTACAAAGCATTTTGTTGCAAATTCCAAAGTAAAAGAGGATACCAAATTGAGTCCATTCACAGCACACACCTCTAAGCATCGCAGCTTTCATGAGTCTATCAAGAAATATTCTAAACAGTGTTATCTACATGGCTTCAGGATATGAAGAAAATGCAGTGGAAGAGAAGCAATCCTTAGGAGGAGAGAATGACCCAGATCACCTTTCTGGGTTAGGGTAGAAAAGAAGAGGAAAGAGAGGATAGTAGGACAGGTGGAGGAGAGACAGGGAGAGTAAAGAGAGGATTGTAGAACAGGTGGAGGAGAGACAGGGAGAGTAAAGCGATGATTGTAGAACAGGTGGAGGAGAGACAGGGAGAGTAAAGCGATGATTGTAGAACAGGTGGAGGAGAGACAGGGAGAGCGGATGAAAGAGTGAAAAGAAGTCGGGATGAAGGGGAGACTGGAGGACTGGAAAGATGAGAATACAGAGGACATTGGTCGAGCTGTGAACTCTGTCCCTCTCTATCTGAATAACCAACATGGAGATGAACAATGTACACCTTCTCTGACAAAGTCTTCTCTGCTTGAGGGAGATTGGGATGGGAGCCGAGGAAGTGGAGGTGAACTAAAAGGAGATGAAAGGAAAAGCAGGCAGCAACAGAGCTCGAGGAAGGAGGGACGAGAGCAAAGGAGGAGCAGGAGGCGGAGAGCAAGGCAGAGGAGAAGAAAGAACCGAAAAAAGAAAAATATGGAAGGACTGGAAATGTAGGGGGAAGAGTACGAGGAAGATAAGGATGAAGATGTGAGTTTGCTAAGAGAGCAACACTGCTGTCAACCATCAGTCATGTTACAGATGTGATCTTTCAAGTCTAATCCGTCACCGCAAAACAAATGCCTACTTGTGACACACTGCTTACAGATCACTATAAAATTACAAATATAGACAGTTAAGAACGTGTTTGACGTAGTCCTTACCATGTCGGCCAAGCTCCTAAGCAGAGAAGTGTCTGTGCCGCGTCTTGAGAGTCTAGCTGAAGGCGACAAGCAATGGAAACACAACGGTTCTGAGGCAGGAAAGTCTTTTACACACATGGAGTCTCATAACAACCCAGACAGACCCACTCCCTAGGGCCAGGGCTAGGGATGGAGGGAGGGATGGAGGGAGGTAAGGAGGGAGGGAGGGAGGGAGGGAGGGAGGGAGGGAGGGAGGGAGGGAGGGAGGGAGGGAGGGAGGGAGGGAGGGAGGGAGGGAGGGAGGGAGGGAGGGAGGGAGGGAGGGAGGGAGGGAGGGAGGGAGGGAGGGAGGGAGGGAGGGAGGGAGGGAGGGAGGGAGGGAGGGAGGAATTGGATGGATAGAAGAACAGACAGGCTGCCTTTTCAACTTCAACCCCAGCCACAACTCTTCATTTACGCCCGACCACATCAGCCTGACAGAGACATGTCTTGAGTGCGAAACTCGACTCTCTATGAGGCTTTGTCTGGGTCTGGCAGATGTGAGAACCTCAGAAGGCCTTACCCAGATGGGACTCCTTCAGCCCTGGTCCTATCAGGCCACCAAACAATGCCCAGCAGTGTAATGCTGAGCTGGGCTCTGCTCAGACTCAACAAGGCCTTGTCTGTGCTGCCCAAACCCTCCAGTTGGGCTAAATCGGATTACCACTGTGTACAACCAGTCAATGAGTCAGTCCATCTCTGTGTTGACACTCATCCCATCACATCTCTTTCTCTCTCCCTATCAAAGGGGCAGACAGTAAGATATACAGACAGACAGTCGTAGGACCTTCAGACAGACAGACGACCAAATAAAGAAGAACGATAACCTAATCTCGAGTGAGCAGATGTAAGCAGTGCAGTCCTTCACACAGACTGACACTGACACACATTGTGACCGAGCTCAGACATTCCACATCTCTCCGAAGCCACTGACTTTTAGTGTGTCTTAGCGCATGTGCGGAACGCATCGCTTCTGTATTACTACGGGGTAACCATGGTAACAGACGGGTCCATTAGTTTGAATGCTTGCTTCCCAGTGTAGTTTGACAGGGCGGGTTCAGATCCAGAAACGCTACAGCTAACAGGCATGAATGGTAGGTTTTATGGGGGCTTTGTTCTCTATGTGGACAGAAGCCAAATCATCACTTGCAGATGGGCCTTGATCAAATCTGGATTTCCAGAAGCTCGGTAGCAGCTGTACATAAACAGAGACAAACGGTAAGTGAGTCGAGAAACACATTTGCACCAGCAAGACTTCATAGCAGAAGAGATCTGAGCTGTCCGGTTGCCCAACAGCGCCCTCTGCTGGTGAATGTGTGAAAGGCAAAAAGCAATGTGTGGATCGTAGGTACTGACAGAGGCCGGGTTTCCCAGATTCGTTAAGAAGCTCTTAACGCTAAGAGCTTCTTAAGAGCGTTCTAAGAACGCTCTAGAACGCTCTTAGAACGCGTTAAGAGCTTCTTAACGAATCTGGGAAACCCGGCCAGAGCCTGTCTACGACATTCTCTGGTACTGACCACTGCAGACGGGGAACACCCCACAAGAGCTGCAGTTTTGGAGTAGCTCTGGCTTTGACGTCTAGCCATCACAATTTGGCCCTTATCAAAGGCTCTCAAATCCTTGCCTATTTTTCCTGCTTCCAACACCTCAACTTTGACAACAAAATGTTCACTTTCATGTATAATATATCCCACCCACTGTCAGGTGCCGTAACGAGATAATCAGTGTTATTCACTTCACCCGTCAGTGGTCATAATTATATAGCTGATCGGCGTATATTACAAAGCGTTATCATTTTTTGATTAAAATGGCAATTGCCTAACTAGGAGGTGCGCTTCAAGGCCACCAATCATTCCTAACATTCCTGATTAGGAAGAAAACAGCTCCATGTCTTTCAATGCCTACTTTAGTTATTTTTGACAGTCATTTAACATAATCATATCACAGGTGAAAGAAACAGATGGAGCACAACATATTCAATATTATTCACTGATATGGCTAAAGCAGTGGTTCTCAACCCTAGTCCTCAGGGACCCCCTGTCCTGCATAGACGTTTCCCTGCTCCAACACACCTGATTCAAATAAATGGGTCGTTATCTAGCTCTCTAGAAGCCTGGTAACGAACATGCATTTGAATCAGGTGTGTTGGAGCCAAGACACATCTAAAGCATGCAGAACAGGGGTTCCCTGAGGACCAGGGTTGAGAACCACTGAGCTAAAGGCTGCACAGGACCAAGTACCAAAGAACCTCTGTGATGAAGACCAACACAAGGGTGTACAAATTCAACATTTTATTTTCTACCCGGTTACATAGACTTCTACGATTTTGTGATTGGTTTGAAAACAACTTATACAAATAAAAAATAGCATTCTTTAGATTTTCGTCTGTTCTTTATTTGCTCATCTATATGACAGCTTAAAAGCCTGTAGGCTACTATCCAGCAACAGTGCATGGAGGAAACGTCCCTGATTTATTAAAAAACAAAAACATTTCACATCAGTAAGCTCGCAGTATCTATATTGCCCTAATTGTCAGTAAAAACATAACATCCAAAGAAAGATTTGTTTACAGTTAAAGCAGATTGTTGGTGTTACGCTTAACAATATTCATAATTGTTCTAATAACAAAAAATACCTATAAAGACCAAGGTTGCAAGCATAAAGTTTATACAGCTATATGAAAAGGGATGGGGGTGAACTGGATTTGAAGCGATATTTCTTCGGGACAGCATTACTAAGGCCTGCAAAAATCTTTCACCGTCGTTTATCAATAACTTGATAAACGGGAAAACAAATAGCTCCATTATAACGTCTTAGTCAAGCTTGCTTTTACTACCATTGCAGATGTTCTACATTAGACTTCTAGATCTTAATCTTAAAGCATTGCATGAAACAACAGGTCATTTTAATTGGTCTGAAAAACATCCAGCACGACTTTAAAAGTTTCTCCTTTATTTCTATCGAATATGATTTACCAGCCGTTTCTGAATCATTAATTACTGACGCCTGCCCCCCAAGTACATCATCTCTTTTGCAATTCTCAAGTCATCAACATACCATCACTCAATCAGTAAGATCTATACCAGCTACTGTATAGTACCCATCAGAAGGCCTGGTGACCCGTCGTTCCAGCGCCAATGAATCCTTTAGTAATGACGCAATGGCAAGTTTGAGATGCACCTTCAGTTCAGTTAGTGCGAAACCTGGGTTCTCTTGCCCAAAGGTAAAACCTTGCAAATAAAATTACCATAAATGCAGTCTATCAAGTTGTTGCGCATCATCTCTTTTCACATGAAACTGTTAAATAAGTGGGTTGAAGCAGAAGCATAGTGGTCAAAGTTGAGGTACAAAGTTCTTATAGTAAACCAAAGAAAAGAGTGAATATGAAAGGGCAGTGAGAGAAGAGGGGGGGGGGGGGGGGACAGACAAAATGTCATTGAAAAAAGGAGGATAATAGAAAAGACTTGAGATCCTGAAACAGCACAGAAAATGGGTATTTCTTAGTCACTGACAGCCCACACTTAACTTTTAGTTTTAACTTTTAAGACAAATAGGAGCAAGTAGGGATGACAGTTGGTTAAGAACTCAACAATTCACATCTACGGAAAAGCAATGGTGAGGTGAAAAGACAGTGAAACATATGATGGCAAATTTCAAATAAATGGTTCTCTTTATTTAATCAATGACTTCCAAATAGACTAAACTCAAACCGTTAGTTTTTGAATCCTCTACAAAAGAAAAGAAAAAAAGAAGCAAAACTATTTCACATCCACGATTGCGTTATCAAATCATTGGTTTTCAAAGGGAAAGAAAAGAAAACTGTGTCCACCTTGCTTGCTCCAAGTGAATCCATCGACTCAAGAATCCATCTGCACTTATCCACCTGTGCTCGACGTGGTGCATGCCGTTACCATATGACCGTGCAACTTGACCCCCCCCCCTCACCCCACATACACACACTCACACACACACACAAACCTCTCAAACAGGATATACAAAAGCTTGTGTTTAGCATTAAAACAGTGCAGGGCCTTAACGTACACAGTAGACACCTTCCACAATCCTCCCCCCCCCCCCCCCCCCCATCCTTCCCCTTATCCTCCACAGCGCCTGCGTGTGCATTTACACCACTGAAAGGAAGGGCCAGTTTCATCATCAAAGTGACAGGATAACAGAGCAGGAGAAGGGGAGAACACACACACACAGTACAACAAACCCCCTCTCTCTCACACATTCATACAAACAGTTAAAAACAGTAGTTTTAGAGAAAAACAGGACTGAACCCTGGGTACTGTTTGCCATGTTGCTGTTTGGTGAAGAGGGAACAAGAAGTGGGAAGGTAGAGGAAGAGTATGGGGGTGATGGGGGCGGCTGAGGTGGGGAGAGGGGTTCAGCGGGTGTTATTTCTTGGCTTTTCCGCCCTTGGCTGAATTTCTTGGCGGAGTGACGGGTCTTCCAGACCCCATACCGCCGCCGCCTCCGTAGGAGTACAGCTTCTTGTCGGCTGGCTTGAGAATCTGGGGGACAAAGAGAGTCTCATCTTAACACAGCGCTGCTAAAGACATTCACCACAACAGACTGGAACTAAACAGGTATGCTGATGTTGACAGAGAGAGCGTGACAGTGACGGAAGGAGCATGCGAGGAGGTAAAAGCAGCAGGGAAAACTTCCAGGCTACGGCTGAAACGCTTCAGAGATTTCTGCGTACCTGGAAGGAACACATGAGGGTTTCGTCCACGCTCATCATGGCACCAGCATTGTCAAACTCCCCACAGTAGTTAGGAGCCGAGAACAGGGTAACAAGTTGTCTCTTTGCAAAGAACTCGTAGCCATCTTCTACGACCTATGGACAAGGATGGGTGGTTTAAAAACACGCGAGAGACAGAGAGAAAGACAAGAGAGCGAGAGGTAGCTCAATATGACCCAGTATTTGTTATCCCAACAGTCTTTACCTGATGTGCCCTGCATATAAGGTCCATATCGTGCTTGTGCAAAAATTTGGCCACCACATCTGCCCCAAATGTGAAGGAGACTCCACGGTCATTCTCTCCCCATCCCAGGACATCTTTGTCTGGGTCGGCCCACAGCAGGTCACACAGCAAGCCCTGGTCGGGCACGTCTGTGGGGCGCATTACTCTGCGTACCTGCTCCATGGACTGGAGGTCTGGAGACAGGCCTAGGTAGGAAACATCAAACACGTGATGAGCCACACACAACCATTTATAACCGAGTGACTCAGCTCTATTATAAATTTGATCACCCACCGATCGACAACGAACGGACGTTGCCGGGTGATACCAGATAAAAACAAGAGCATCATAGCCTCATCCCCACTCACCTCCGTGACAACAGAAGATCTTCTCGTCTACGATGGCAGCCACAGGCAAGCAGTTGAAGCAGTCTGTGAAAGTCTTCCACAACTTGATGTTGTATCGTCTCTTACCTAGGATAGGAGGTTCAACAACGTACAACCGTTAACCGGATGATGATGTGCGTGTGGTGAACGTAGCCACGGTAGAGGCCTCGTACTTACACTCGTCATAGAAGCCGTAAATGCGGTTTATAGAGGCACACTCGTGGTTGCCGCGCAGCAGAAAGAAGTTCTCTGGATATTTGACCTTGTAGGCTAGCAACAGGCAGATGGTCTCCAGGGACTGTTTCCCTCGGTCCACATAGTCTCCCAGGAACAGGTAGTTGCTCTCCGGGGGGAAGCCTCCGTACTCAAACAGACGCAGGAGGTCATAATACTGACCATGGACATCACCTACAGAGAGCACCACAAAGATGTACACCTTGAAAAACGCATAAACGCTTTGCTTGGCGTATAATGTCCCAACTTTAAAATCTAGGTCGCTGTAGCTAGCGGCGAGACGCCTGCCAGTTTCCTGCAGAACTCACCGCAGATTTTGAGTGGTGCCTCTAGCTCGAGCAGAATGGGCTGGCTGAGGAAGATTTCACGGGACTTGAGACAAAGGCCGCGGATCTCGTTTTCTGTCAGCTGAACGTTTTTGCCTGGCCGAGAGCCCTTAACTGTACCAACAGAAGACAGGGAGAACAAGGGTAACATCACGCATCATGTCATCAACCCAAGGTCAGAGAAATGCAGTCACAGCACTGGATGTGAAAAACATAAAACGTGACAAGATACACGGTACCATGTCAATCGATACCAGGGGCTTGCGTTTTGAAGCAAAGGCTAGGTCAGAGTAAATATGTGGCCCTAGTACGAGTAGGCATGCCTTCTTTCTCCTAATCCTACCAGAACATTGTCTGTTAACTCAGCCCAGCTTGCAGCCTTGCTCACTCTGAGATATAAAACACCATATATGCGCGACAGCACACTACACTTCCTCGATTTCATCCTATCAAGATTTCATCAAGGCATGCTAACTATTTCAGAGCACAGTTAGCGTGACGTGTTGGGAGGGTCACATGGGCGTCGCTGGGTTAGGCGTCGCCCTGCACTTTCAAAACATTCCGGTGTCTTCACGCCATTTCAAGAATCTAGCAGGTTTGTGGAGCAGGTGTTTTTTTGCATTCACACCCAAACCACAAGAATGGGAAATCAGAAATAAATCTTATTTAGATTAGAATGTAAATCACAAAACAAAAAAGGCACATATGAAGGTCAAGTTGTTAGTCTACAACAGACAAGTACACCGGCCTATCCTATAGCTGATTTTCCACTTGACGTCTTGACATCTGCACGATTCTGATTGAAGGACGCTTTGAGGCTTTTGTGATGCAACTTCCTGCTTTGGCTTCCACTTCCTGCCCTCACCCCAAACCAAAGCATCCACAGTACCTTGGACAGGGACAGGGATTGAAGCTCATCCACATTCAAGCAAATCACCCTATGACTGCTGTTCAAACATGTCCTCTGCTTGGCAAGTTCCAGGCCAGGGAATAGCAGCTAATGTACGTGTAATTCAGTGACTCATATACTGTGGGCTTATGCAAGACCGCGTTAGATTGGAGTTTGGAATTGGGTTTGTTTGTGTCATGACAATTCCTTCCTCCCCCTCGCCTGCACGTTCTGCTGGCTGCAACAGGTGAAGGTTACCTGACATACAACTGTACGCAGTCCTGCAACAAAAAGGACCATAAGACAAGACATTTTACTGTAAATTCTTCAAAAATGTCAAACAAAACAAATATTATGTAAGTGCTTATTGGTTTAGTCTTCAATCACACTAAGTGAGGAGAAACACAGTGTGACCATTAAACTTGTGAACTTTACACAAAAGGAAATATTAGATGACAAAAGGAACCTAATGAAACCCGGATATTACATGACAATGTCAGTCTTAATCCAAAACACACCCCTCTTATTTGTAGCCACTTTCCATGATTTAGAGATAGGGGCTTTCACCCACGCAAAACCTAATTAGTGTTTGGGTTGATTCAGGCCTGGACTGCTTGAAGTTGTGACCTGAGTGAAAAGTAGGTATAAATAGGATAGTGCTCCTTGGTCACTTTAAACCTGGATTATGGGTGGCTAAGCCTCAACAGAGCTTACTCTAAAGTTAGCCACATAGCCAATGGACAACACTACTTAGAGAAGGGGCAAGGGCGAGGAGGGAGAGGGGCAGTGGTGGGTTGAGACGAAAATATTAAAATCAGGGAGAAAATGTCGCTTCAGACGTTGCCTTTTTTTTTATGTCCAAGCACAATGTTTAATAGCACTATATCAATTGTTATGCACCACCTACCAAAGAAATATCCTCGGATGTAAAAACCTACTTGTCAACAATCCAGATTTTGATTCTAGTTTTGGGTGGTTTGGATTCAACCTCTACTTAGGATCAGGACTTCCTGGTTCTCTCCATCCTGACTCGTCATTCTCAGAGATGCTAGGGTGAAGACACCTTCTAGGAAGGCCCAGCACTATCGACTGCATACCAATCAGCTGACTGTACCCAGCAAACCGACTCAGCCACTGAGGAGGAAACTGGCTAGTATTAAAAAGGAATAAAACCTATTCCTTAGTAGCGTTAGAACATATTACAAATATTCACGGCACTGAAGTAGTGTGACCACGCTTTGATAGAAAAAAAAGGTCAGGTAGATTACATAAGATATAAATACTGCCATTATCTGGCTTGTTTATTTTCTCCTTCGCAGTGCTGAAAAGATTAGCAAGGCCCAAGTAAAACAGTTTGTATACAAAACAGGCGGCTCCAGACCCAAAGTCAAAGTCAAACTAACTGGGAAATGCAGCGTACGCCTGTATAAATGCAGCAGATTGTAAATGGTGGCATGATAGCAGTAAGTGCAAAAGAGAAAAGGGTTACACTGCTTTTGACTCAATTATTGTTTAAACTCAGAAAAAAACATCGTTATCTACTAAATTAACCTGTTTAGTCGTCTAAAACCATCTTTCCAATTCCATGAGTGAAGTGTTTGACGAACTTGTCAGTAGACAATAATAACAGGACCTATGTAACTTATCATAAAATCATAAATGTGTCCAAGTTCGTGGGTCTTATCTAATTATATATGTATAAAAAATATATACACGTAAATAATATCCAGATGATGCCTGGTTTATGAGGTTGTTACACGTCTGATCGTCTTAGATAATATTTAAATATTAAGAATACATAGGCCTACATGCTGTGTTATCCCCAACACATCAGGTTAGCGTGCAACTGAACCGTTCATTAATCTACTGGGGGGCCCGTGTAAGCGGCATGACTAACCTAGACGTACCTCACTGCAGCCTTCCGAAAAGACTCTACAAACACACCTAATTGTCCCTTGCAACGTACGAATTCAAATTGTGAACGGTACTATGTTAGCAGTTGTTTTATAAGAGCAACCGGGAAAGGCTGCGAGCTTGGTGATGATGTAGCCCCGGCTTTAGCTAAACGTTGAGCAACACAGATCTAGCTAGCTTGTGCTAAATTGCTCGTGTTAGCCACGACAAATCAAACATAGCATTTACTGCATCTAACTACCTTTTAGTTTTACAAACACTCACATTTCATTATTGTTTACTGCAAAATAAGTTTCTTCAATCAACTTAATGGTAGAATTGCAAGATATAAATTCTCACCTTCCAGGAGACGCTGAATTATGGAGTCGATGTTCAATTTGTCCGGCTCCGCCATTTTACGTATTTCTGTCGTGTGTGAAGCAGTCAAGACCTCCTTTCCGCGTTGATCCTTCGATACCTAGAACAAAAAAAATCGGTGATTAGAAAAACAAATATATAAGCAAACAATATTTTCCACAATCAATAAAACATTTATGACAGTCAGGCGCTAGGGCTGCCCTGGCTTGCGTAGCAATTTGCTACCTAGCTCGCTAGCTAGGTAGCAAACCAGCCACCATCCCGCTTATACCAACTAGCTTCCTAGCTTCATCCTAGCTGGCTAGCTTTTCTATCTACACAGGATCAAACAACGTGATACAAACAAACTTTGAATATGAAATAAACCTTTTGATTTGACAACCGTGAATCGAGGACAGGACTCCCTTTCCTCTATTTCGTCCCTTTTCTTTCGTATTTCAGTGCCCCCCTCACTCTTCCCCCGCGGAACTTTAAAAGGGCCGTGTTTTTCGGAACCAAGAAAAGAAGGAGGTAAAGGCAAAGCGTCTTCTTTACATTTACTCAATGCCGATTGGGCCAGTACTTGGCTCCAATAGGCTACAAAACACGTCGATTTAGTACTTGTGCCCCTCCTACAGTTGTACTTGGATGACGTCAAGAGAGTTGAGATTCATCCACAAGGCGGCAACCAAATTAAAATGATACAGAAATAAATGTAAAAAGGCTACACGATGTTTTTCATATGTGTTTTTAGTATGTTTAGACGCGCTTCTAAAGCATGTTGGTAAACGAACCACATGGTGGCGTTTGGTCATGAAAAATTAGCAGCGCCACTTTAATTCGGCCACGCCAATATTTTTAAAGGTAGCCTATTTTCTGAATGGTAAAGCAACTACACATATCCACAATGGCTCCTGGTACATTCATATGTTCATGTGGAAGAACTAATGTTCGTCCTGGCACAATCTCGTTTCAAAAGTGTTTGGCCATGTGATGAGTTACTAAATACAACGTGACTTTTAGAATGACATCACACTATCAGGTTGGCGAGGTACGCTTGACGGAGAAGTAGACCACAGCCTATTACTGTAAAACTATTAGATGAATGGATAGGTCCGAAAACACATGATCATTTATTGTTTTATTTTTGAAGTAGCTTAGGCTACATCTCTCAAAACGTGTGTTATAAGGTAAAAAAGGTATTTAAGGTGGTGTGTCTTTACACTCACAAGAGTGTAGGGGTGGTGTGTATGTTTATGTTTGTGTGTGTAGGTGAAATATTTTGCAACTTAATCCACTGATCTAGGTACTCTCCACAAATCCAGGCATCTCCCAATGTCACCATTACTCAATCCTCACTGCATTCCAACTCAATCAACAAGAACGCTGTGTAGTAGTGACTCATGTTTTCCTGTGTATAGAGACAGTGGGTGAAACTACAGAATTTCCTGAAACAATTAATTCGTTTTAGAAATATTTTATATTTTCATTTGCATATGTCAATATGCAAATGAACTTGACACTAGGCCATCAAAACTATACAAGCGGTTCAAAAGAAACTTGTGTTACGCGAGCAGACCCTACAAAAGCAAAAACTGTTGCAAAAAACAACTCCCAAATCCTATAGGAATATGTTATTCAAAGATGAGAGAAGGAAGTCATGATAGGCACCAGACAAGTTCAGTCTTGTTCAGAGGTACATCCTTACTACCTTACACCCCATTTTTTCCCGCTGCCACACCCTACACCTCAAATTCCACTACAAAAGTCCTCACACATCACACCATCTCTACACAACTCTACGCTGCTATACACGAGCCAAGAAGCAACATCTGGATTTGTTAAAGCAAGGGAAAAGGGAAATCCTTTCAGAAGACTATTTTCACAACTTCCAAATCAAGAACACATCAAGGTATTTGTTCATTCAGCAAATCAATTCCTTTCTTATAGCATCATTCAGAAATGTTTCATCTATCTGCATCTGTATCACAACTTTACATTTTGTTATAATTGTTTTCTGGCAAGTATTATGTTGAGGTAATGGGATAAAACTGAAATACTATGGGTTAGAAGAGGATTTACAAGATTGAGACCCCATTGAAATAATAGATTTGAATACAATAAATGTACAAATAAGAAGAAAGTGTGTATACTAGTATTTTCTCATAAAAGATTTGGCAGCAGATGAGTTGGCTCAAATGCAAATTTCCGTGATTTTTTTTTTCCTCAAACCGTTGTGATGTTGGTGCATTGGTTTCCTGACACTATTCAATGATTATAGGTTGACTGTAAATGTATCATACTCTTTTCTGAAAATACACATCTGTATAACTATTATACAGTCACCCTATTCTTATTCCTAGAAAGAGAATTCCAAATTGATGGGGATGATATCTTCTAGGAGTTTCTGTTAGCCATAGAGCAGTAGAGTGAAACGGCGCAGATAGACCGGGCCAGTCAGGACACGAGTTAGCCCCTACAGCTTGAATTTTCTCAGACTTTGTTTTTAAACATAGCTTGGAGCTAGACAATCTTGTACAGGCTTGTCACTGGGGAGTGACTGAGTCAGTGTATGTATTCATGGGGACGGTGGATGTGTTTGTGAATGTTAAGTTGTGTGTGGGTGGGGTGAGGCTAGGTTTGTGTGGTCGTACTGCCATGTTTTGTACCATGTACAATAATTGTGCTTCACCTTTTTCCACATCATTCATTTTCACAACGAATGATAAATACTCAGTGTTCCGCACCTTTTCCTTCCCACTCCAGAATGGGATCTGCTGGAGTGCAGATTGTGTGTGTGGCCCTTGGGATCCTGGGTCTCGTCGGCGCCATTGTGTGCTGTGCTGTTCCAAGATGGAAAGTGTCGTCATTCGTTGGATCCAACATCGTAACTGCCCAGGTAACAAACAGTTAACTAAATATCGACCGTTGTACAGTCGTGTGGACAAATGCAAAGGCTTGGAAAATGCATATTGACGCAACTCTTTATCCACAGAGCACTGAGGACGGCCTGTGGAAGACCTGCGTGGTGCAGAGTACAGGCCAGCAGCAGTGTAAGAGCTACGACTCCCTACTAGTCCTGTCCTCTGACCTCCAGGCTGCCCGTGCTCTGATCATCATCAGCTGCATGATCACTTGCCTTTGCCTGCTCCTCCTGTGCGCCGGGGCCGAGTTTACTACGTGTGTGCAGAACGAGAGCGCCAAGCCCAAGATCAGCCTGGTGGCTGGGATCGGCCTGCTGCTGGCTGGCATCCTGCTCATCATTCCCGTCAGCTGGTCTGCACACATTGTGATCCGGGACTTCTATAACCCCCTGGTGCCGCAGAAGAAGGAGCTGGGAGCCTGCATCTTCGTGGGCTGGGCTGGAGGGGTGCTGCTGGTGCTGGGTGGAGGTCTTCTATGCTGCTTCAGCCGAAACACCACCAGCAGCTCAGGGGGAACTGCCAAGTACTACAGCAACAGTGCCTCTGCCCCCAGCAAGAACTACGTCTAGAGCCTTCAGCGGGTTCTTCTTGCGTAAGGTTTAGGAAAATGGGCATAAGGATGGTGGTGGTGTCGAAGCAGATAAACACGTAGAAAGGTGGAACCGTTGTGAAACATTTTACAGTGTAAATATTGCTTATTGAGTAGGACTAGTTTAGTAGGTAGAGTCTTGTGAGACCTGTTCAGATAGGGTGTCTGGGTATTACACTGTCACAAAACAGCAACAGATACAATTTCGGCTTTTATTTTCCATTTAATTGTATTTTATATGTTGTACATACATAACACTAGCTTGTTAAAATCCACGTTCAGATTGATAATCAAACAGTGATTGTAATTTCAGGAATCGCAATGTTGTAACCATAGATACCATGTTTATGTGTTGATGTCAGCACCACTCACTGTACACAAGCAAACAGTTCATACCTGTAATTCTGACATTAACAGAAATAAATGGTAGGGAGCTCAGTGGTTAGAGCACTTGATTGCAGATCAAGAGGCAGCAGGTTCAAACTTCCCCTGTACTGTATGTTGCTGAATGAACATATTACTATTACTTTACTTTGTCTTATACAATTTCAAGTGTCTTTACATTTAAATGTGTCTTTAAATGTTAACCCCATTTTTTAAATAAAATAACTCAGAGTACTATCATTTTATTTTGAAAATAAGAGCACTTTTATTTCAAACTTTGTAAGCATATATTAAAACCTGTTTAGAAAACATTAGAAAATAACATATTTGAACTTCTGGCAGAAAATATTTGTCTTCTTAAAAATTCCACTAAATTGTTGTCTTATCCCCTCCCTTTATCCACCTTTCATTCAAACATACTTTAACTTTCTCTAAACTCATGATTCAGTAACTTTTTGGTTTTCTTCCTCCTTGAGCTTCTTGGTAAAATCTCCCGCTCTTCTACACTCAGCTCCACACCATCATCCCTCTTCACTAATTTCTAATTCTTGCTCTCCAGCTCGCTCACACGCTTGGTCAATTCCTCTACTGCCTCCTTCAGCGTTTTGACCTCTTCCTGCAACGCTTGTACCTAGGGAGAAAGAGGGGGAGAGAAAGGAAGGTAGAGGGACAGAGGTAAGAGTGTTATTAGGTAAACTGTAGGAAAGACAACCCACAATATCAAACTCCATTCTCCTTCTTAAACTTCATTCTGCTCCGTTGAAATAAAACATACTTTCTTTACCTCGTTGTTGTTTTGCTGATACCCAACGGAGGAACTTGTGGTCTTCAAAAGACTTTTGTTAACTTTGAACTCTTTGGGTTTGGTTACCACAAAACCGTCTTTCAAGGAGATCAGGATAGGTTGGCCGTCCTTGCCGTCAAACCACTCATTAGCTTCCACAGATGGTTCTGGACCAATTGTGTCAGGGAACAGATCGTCCTGGAAAAGATCCGACTGCAAGGACGAGACAAATAGAAGAGTACTTTGAATAAATAGAAAAGAGAGTGAGATCAGTTGACTGATCGTCTCCATGTCCTGATTGAAAGCTAGAAGATGTATTACCTTCCGTGGCACAGTCATGACAATGGGTTCACATTTCCTCTCGTGAAGTTTGTAGAATCTAAAGTTAAAATAAACACAACTGTGTTCATATACCTCGGAAATATATATGGAAAGAGAGAAAAAGAGAGAGACTGTATGGTATTAAGATTGTGTGTTGGGTCACTGTTTCAGTGTTGTTACCTTGCAATTTCACATTTGTTGACCTCAAGACCCCTCTTTGGCATGTAGCCCATGCCTTTCTGGCTGTCCTTACTGCTGTACATAGAAAGGTAGTGGACATAGGGAGCTTCATCCGTCACCTCAAAGTACCGAATACTGCTATCACCCTGAAGTCAGGAGACAGAAGATGACCAAATTGTGCATGTATACATTACATTTACATTTAGGCATTTAGCAGACTCTCTTATCCAGAGCGACTTACAGTAAGTACAGGGACATTCCCCCGAGGCAAGTAGGGTGAAATGCCTTGCCCAAGGACACAACGTCATTGGCACAGCCCGGAATCGAACCGGCAACCTTCTGATTACTAGCCCGATTCCCTAACCGCTCAGCCACCTGACTCCCCATGTATGCGCAAATATGTCTGTAATTATCGGACAGGAGAAGAAGAAGGGCCCCTGGCCTAGGCGAAGGTGCCCCTTTAAATGTACGTGTGTGCGCGTGCATTGGTTCAATCGGTTTACCTTGCCACAGAGGTAGACGACGCCAGTGTCAGGATCATAGAAGGGAAGGAGGACACCACTGCTGGTGTCCAACTCCTGCAGGGTGAGAGGCTCTCCAAAGCTCGTCTGTCAATCACACATCAATCCATGTAGGTCAAACCCACGAGCTTCTAAAGAAGCACATGACCCCTTCACAAGACGCGATTAAAGAACAAAAACACTCACCGGGTCCCAAAGTGCCACCTGCCTCTCGCTCATGCGACTGAAGCCTGTGCTGAAGATCTTCCCGTCGGCCATGAACACAGCTCTGATAGGCCTGGAGCCATCGTGGGCCTTGTCCTTCTCCTGTGGGGGCAGAGCGAGGGTCAGGCGATTCATGCAGACACGTCGCATCAGGAACTCAACACAGGCAATAAATGATTTGATGTCGCCCTTAATATACCCACGCAAGTTACATTTTCATTTACATTTAGTCATTTAGCAGACGCTCTTATCCAGAGCGACTTACAGTAAGTACAGGGACATTCCCCCAAGGCAAGTAGGGTGAAGTGCCTTGCCCAAGGACACAACGTCATTTTGCACGGCAGGGAATTGAACCGGAAACCTTCTGAATACTAGCCCGATTCCCTAACCGCTCAGCCACCTGACACCTGACTAGTTAGTGAACTAATTCAGGAGAGAGACTCACGGCAATGACAGTGCCCTTGCGCGGGTCCAGAACACGCAGCTTCTTATCCTTGCAGGAGGTGGCGATCCTGGAGCCGTCCCTGTTCCAGCAGGCGCTGTAGATGAGGTCTGGGTGAACTTCATCGATCCTTACCACCGCCTCGCCACACGCCACGTTCCACAGGATCACCACGTTATCGCATCCTGCGAGGGGCGACGACCGGCCGGACAGGCAGAGGGACGGACACGGCGTAAGGGCATGCACAAGCAGTGGTTGTAGCAATGCTTACACTCAAAACATCTCGAAAGGTAGGCCGTGGTGACTATGACTAAGAAGCCAAGTGTGTGAGTCTCAGACGTGGTGACGGTATGCAAGGGATTCCTGCTGATGTCACACATGTGCACGTGTGTGACATTTGTCATTGTCATCGTGTACTAGGGTGGAGCCACAAAAGCAGCATTCATACCTGCACTCATGAGCACGTTGTGAGCCGTAGGGTGCCAACTCAGGATGCCCACTCGTTTGGAGTGCCCCTCGAGCTTGACAACAGGGTCCTTCAGAGGAGTCACCAAACCACCGTCTGGGATCTCCCAGATCTGTCAACGAGAGAGGCTCTATTAAACTTTGCAGACGTTAAATATATGATTACACTGATCACTGATTACATCTGTAATGAAAAGCATCTGAATCCATTCACGTTGTCCTTCATGTGGCACAAGTGCATGCTGCTGTGTGCTCTTTACGCTGTGACGATGCTCGTGAAGAGGCAAAGGTCAGGATGGGATTCCTCACCATGACGCTGCAGTCTTCCGACCCACTGGCAATGATGTTGTCATTGTGAGGACAAAACTCGATTTCCAGAACTGGTCCTGTGTGTCCATTCACAGTGGGCTGGGACATGTCAATCCGACCAGTCTAGCAGAAGATGAGACCAAACGTATACAGAACCTGATTAGCTAAAAAAGACAATAGGTCAAATGCAAGCCCCTCAGATCCCACAGTAAGGAAACCACATGTTGTATTGCCAGAGGTGGGCGTGAGAGACAGCTGAAAGTTCAGGAGCAAGGAACTTGATGGTCAGCTGATGTCAATTGCATAGCTATGCCTCCAATTACCCCTAATGCCTGATAAGTGTGTTAGGATAGATGGGACTCCTATGTGTCTTAAGGGTGCACAGTTCCCATGGCACTCTGAGGGCATGCCCCTGTCCAACCCTTTCTGGCTTCCTCTCCATGGTTTACGGGTGAGATAACTGAGTAGATGTACACTTGTGTAAGACCATTGGGCCTTGGTTTCCCTTACATGGCTATAATGGCTGTAACTAAAGAACAAAGGGTGATCTGTGAAAAGGGAGGAAATGTGAGAATCTGTGTAAGTCACAAGAACAACTGCAGATGGTTGTTGAACAGGGTTTCGAAGAGCGACTTCTAACTGTATAGAGGCCACATCCTGTCAAAACTTGTGTGACACCGAAGCACTCCAAATATGGTAAAGAACTGGCATCTGCACCGAGCAAACAAGTGACACGTGGAAACGAAACACCAAACTTCCTTTTTCAGAACGAATGTGGGGTTGACTGTCAATATTTAAAAAAAAAATTGTAATGTCAACGGTTCGGATAAATCAACCTTGCAATGATGAATGTGTACTCACAAGTGACGTCTCTTGAAACTCTAGTACTATGGCCTGAGGCAACATATTTATTAACATTTCATGCCACAGTCACCGGTGATCTGTGGACAGACGCACCTTGCTCAGAGGCAGCACGATGAAGGCTCCTCCTCCGCTGGCGTCCACGATCATGGCCACAAATTTGGGATTGACCGAACAGAAGTTGCTGTCCCAGGTCATCTGGGAAATTCTGATGTCATCGTAGCACTGGTCAGTCTTCACCGCCTGGCCAAAGACGTGGCGGAACTTACTGGCCCGGACAACTTTCCTGGACATGGTGAACTGTGTGGAGAGAAAACATGCAGACAATAAAGGAAGGGTAGTAAAACGTGATTTTGAGGATACTAAGTATCAGACATTGCATTTGAGGAAATCAGAGATTAAAAAGATGTAGACTGTGATGTCTCAAGTTCAAATGACTGATGGCTCTCATACCAGACATTTCCATAAAAGGAAGTGTTGCACATTAAGGAGAGTTGCAGTGGTTCAAATTAGGAAATAGAGAAAGATAGACAGGAAGAGAGTGAGACACACAGAACGGAAGAGAATAGACAAAGAGCAGAAGATGAAGGTAAAGTCAGAGAAACTTAAAAAATGTGCGTTTTTAAATATACTGACAGTGAGTGCTGAGGGCTTCTGTTGAGTCCTAACTCTCTGATGCAATCCCTACTGAGCCCCCGACACAGATGTGTCTTGAGGAAACAAACTAACAGACACAAGAATACAGGAAGGAAAGATAATACAGGAAGGATTAAAAAGGAGAAGAGACTTTTTCACAACTTTTACTGGCGGATTCTGAAACATGCACATCGGTACTAGTGTGCAACACGTTCGATTGCTCCCAGTCAAACTATATAAATATATGTGACCGTCAAGTAAATGCTTTATGGGTTTGAGAGTTGAGAGAGAAAATGGAAGCTAAGCTGCTTGTGTAGCATGGATACAGAAGCATTCAGATGAGAAGAGTGTAAATGAAGCCCCATGCAACAGTTAAACCACTTCCTACAGAACGGATACCAATGCCACAAATACATTTTCTTCCTCCTTGATTAAAATTTTCTGTCACAGACATTAACTTCCTTATGGGATCAGTCTAAATACAAATAACATTAAACAAGCTCAAACTTCAGATTCACATAATAAAAATGTCGGTTACATTTGAAGAATGCTGTTGTGTAGTCCTGTTTAAATCCATGCAGTTCTTACATATTACCAGTCATTTACTTGCAGAAACATTATATATTTTTCAAATTATGAATTCTGGACGATGTAAAGAGAGCTAATATTTCAGTTTACCTCCATTGGCAGACCTTAGTTCCCCAAACCTGAAGCCGCGCCTAAGCATCGACTTACCAGAGTCCCTTCTACCGAGCACAGTCTTTGTTGCCACCAAGCATCACAAGACCCCTCTGACCACCCTCCAAATGTAATTATACTGTACAGAGTGATGCTTAATGTTATCAAGGACCAGATAAGCCAGATACACACACCCATCAACTACAAATTACTCCTCTTTTTCCATCCATCACACAAACATACTGGACTAAACAAACTCTCTTTAACTCTGAGTAGGTGTTTTAGAAAGCCAATTATAGTGTCACTACATATGCTGGAACTAATTATGGACTATTAAGTGTGTGTGTGTGTGTGTTGCACAAAGTCCTTGGAGAGGGATGCAGAGGCCTACCTGATTTGGGTGATGATTCTAGCTAGAGCTTGGTTACCAGAACGAGGAGCAGACTCTGTGCTGGTGCTTCAGGGCTGTAGATGTCTACATGATGGAGGAAGTGAGAGCTTCAGATAAAGGTGGAAATGGGAGGTGTCTCATTCAGTGGTTGTTTCGCATTGCGGTTGCAAAATAAAATCTGATATCGAGGGAACTGACAGAAAGCTGACTCGGTCCAAAACCGTTTGTGCCGAGAATTTTTACTGGCCAATTCTAGGTCAACTTTAATTCATTGTGACTTCAGCAGCCTACCATACACATGCTCTTCTTTATTTGATGCAGCACACAAACCGTTAAAGTGACGTGCATCTTTTAGCGCACTTAGAGGCGCGCCATCAATTTAGGAGCCGCATGCCCTTCCAGGCATTAACTAGGATCGGATAAAGAGAGGAGAAAATGGAAACATTACCTGCCACGTCGTGGACATCACTTGTCTCAGACTCTTCCGAAGACTGCTCACTGCAAGATAACGGTCCACTTGGAACAGCGCAACACACAGCTTATGTTTTCCTGGGCAGGGCATCGCAAGAGGATCACAATATCATTGATATTGAATCTATACTCTGATTGAGGACACCGTGACAAATAACACAAGAGCAAGTTAAATCCAGTACAACTCGAATTTAAATTGATGAAGATGCTTTAAATATGGCTGTAGAGGTCACACACGTGTGAAACGTAAGAGTATATTTACTTACAAAATCCCAGGCCTCATTTTACACGTGACGAAAACAAACATGGGGACCAGTAACACAAAACAGGACAAGAAAGATGGCCAGAGGCAGGATTAAAAATATAGACTTCAGTTTTATTGCACAATCGTTGCTGGAGACTGAGGAGTGAGGGCCCGTCTGTGTTGACACAGAACACATGATGAATACATAGACGAGACACGGGAAAAATAAAGTATGTGCACAAACGAAGTGTGGCAATGAGGCATGCTAGGGACTCACACATTTACTCATTTTAACACGTAATGGGACAGACAAGATGGGGTGGAAATAAATAAATATCAAACTTAGTTTGATATCCTAGTCATAAGCTCAATCACACATGGTCCATTTAAACAAAATAACTGGCTTGTGCAACCCTGAATACGCAGGGCTTGGCCACTTCGTGGGTGCTGGGAGAACATGCCACTGACAAGCAGCATGACTTGTCAATCAGTCAGTCGCATACAGTGAAATACAGTATGTTTGCAGTGGGCTGCAACATTACAATAAATGTCCACCAGGTGGGTCTATTGGACTGTCACTTTCCTTGCTAACAAAACCACGCCAAAACTAAACAAGGAGGACAGACAGATATACAGGCCCTCAAGAAACCTCTCTCCATCTAAAAGGTGAGGGGTAGTCTCATCTGTATACAAGTTACAGAGTCATTAGTAGTTCCAATTTCCACAGAATAACGGTATCAATATTAATAATAGTTATAAGGATCATCACTATCATCATTATTATCATATAACAATAGTTCTGACAGTTAATCCTTTGTAAATAGTTGTTGACAGGCTATCCGGCGCCCGTGGCCTAAAAAAGCAACCTTTTCCGCCGTTTTTGTGAGGTTTTCAAACATCATGTTGTTTAAACAGACAAGGACAATGACGGCTGGCCTGGTCACACTTCTGAAAAATGATTTTTAGTTCCAATCCTCAAGCCTCCATTCCTCCTACTCACCTCAGTATGTTCTGTAACCTATAACCCTTCTTCCATAGACAACCTCACACTCCTCAACCTCCACTGTGTTTGTACCCGGTAGGTAGAAACACAGTGACACTTCTCTTCCTCCCTAAAAGCCATGTTTCAGACAAGACGCTAGGCCTGGACGTTGCGGCTACGCCAACCCTGAGAAGCGAAACCAGGATGTTCAAGTGCAGCACTCGCGTCGAGTGCGTTCAAAAGCCCGAGAGCTCAAATGGGCCCTTGTCTCATTGTTACATTTGAGATACCAGTTTAACAAACCACTTCAGCGTTAATTAAAATGTTTTATCTGATAATGCATAGATATCCAGTTGTAATCAGAGGTGTTCACATGCCGTCCCCAGCCCACTGCCTTGTTCAGATACAAAACAATACAAACATTTTAATGATACACGCATTCTCAATAAGGTTTATCACAAACCCCCTCGGTGTTACCCACATCTACAATAGCACTGAATTGAAATTCAGTTGCTTCTGTGTTCACATACAGATGGATTTTACAGTAGGCAAGCCTCAGCCATTGCTCTGAAGCTGAGCTTGGACTGATGTACACATACTACATTACTCCTTTTTCCCTTTACAGACTTACGTACATGTATAAAAAGTAGTATCAGAGTATATATTGTTTGCACTGTATGTATACATAATCTACATACACATATTTACATTATTTATATGGACTTTAAATAAGTTTCATTATTGGTATTCACTTTGATCCAAAGCCCTTTTGAAAAAAATAAACAGTGCAGTTTATTTGATATAGTGTATATTGCCTCTGTTCTAGTCCCTCATGTTCCTCTACGGTAGACTTTTCCCCCCTAACTAAAACACATTCTGTTTCCCCGGACGCATGTACAAGCTCTTGGCTGGAGTGACAGACACAGGCTGTGTCACCGGTTTCAATGCACAAGCATTTGGCTAATACTCATCTGAAATCCTCTTATGAGACATCAGTTTCTTTTTGAGAGCTACTAACATGCATTAAATTAGACTCATTCAGTGCACTGCAATCCATTAGTTCTAGCAACGATACAAAGGGCCATGGTTATAGTATCGTCATCACGGAAATGATGACTAAGGGTTCAGAGCTGTGGTTAATCAGCCTCACACATTGGCAAGGTGGAGGTGGGGGTGGGTGGGCTGCAGACTGAAGCCAGTGAAGGAGAGTATGGATTCTCCCTCAAGCTTGACTCAATGTGAGCAAAGTAAATGCTACTCCTAAGGCCTATTTTCGAGCGTGTGGGAAAGATCAGCGCACGTGGACTACAAAAGTGCAATATCACACAGAAACCGAAACGATATAAACTTTAAACAAAAGCTAGTCCCATAGAGCAGTTGGGACTAATAAAAAGTCCCTTTTTAAAAAATATGACACAAAATGCTTGGTGTATACCTTCCACATACATTCTCAAATTACATAAATAAAATAATAACGTAAACATTGTTCTATTAATCACAACAATAACGGAAACATAAGTGCATCGTTTTGTACCAATTCAATAGTGATCTTACAGTAGGGACAACAAATAAATATGGTTGTTGCAGCTTTAAAAAAAAAGAGAGATGAATTGGGGTTCATTCTTGCCTGGTTGAGTTCTCCCTGAACTGTACACAACACACGCCGTTAGAGCTTCATCTAACTACCACAATTCAGGGTTAAAACAAAAGCCGAGTAGAGCGACGTTTCAGTGCTTTTGACCAGATTCTTTGTGCTACACAGTGCATTCAAATGACTCCTTTACGATCTATATACTGACAGCGTGCTGCTGTCAAGGAGGTTGGCATTTCTACCTGTGGCACAAAATCCCCACTTGTAGGGTGGCATCGAAAATAAAATATCTTAATAGTGCAGACTGTGCTAATTAAGTGGAAGCCTTGTGACATTTATGTTGGGGTCTTGCTGTTTGTTTTTAGTCTATTCAAATGCATAATAATAAATGGCATATTTACTAACTGATATACATGATGTGCAAAACATACAAATAGTAAAATACCTACAGTTAAAATATTAAAATCCCTTTTAGAAACTTCCACAAAAAAAGCTAAATACTGGAAGAGGCATACCATGATTTTGAACAGAATCCCTTCTTATCTTAAAGTAAGAAATGGTCCCTTTAAATATAAACAGAGATTAATAAATATATAATATAAAGGACAGTGTTTCGAAGGATTAATCAACCCATGAATGGAGTTATTAAATAACTCAAAAGTAACATAAAATAGTAAATATTAAGCATGACCTACTACGGTATTGTTCCTTATTCAACATGGCTGTCACTCAAAGACACAGGGTGTCCAATCAAAAAACAGCATTCTTGTGGACAGCACTGCCAACCTCACCATTACCAGTACCTTAAAAGCAGCTCACTAACAAACCATGAAATGAACCCCCTCACCCATTCCTAATTAGTTTCCACCAAATCACACAACAAAAACTGTGAGATAGAGACTAAAATAGGGGCAGAAAGGAAAACATATTAAAAAAACAAGTGCCAGATGAAAGACAAAAGGGCCAAGTAAGACAGACATAAATATGGACAAAACAATCAAGTGAAGACATTCCTCTCGTACGTTAAAATACAGAAACTCAAGTAGTTCCATAGGACTTTGAGACTGGACTGGGAGTGCTGGCATCACATGTGCATCACTACTAGCCTTGGTGTACCTGTGTGCAATGTATCTGTTGTAAGTATATTATGTTCATTCAAAAGCGGATATGCTGCATAGGTCACAAGAACGAGTTGGAAAGAATGAACTTCCTTCTCGATGAGTATGATATCATTTAGTCAAATGATCTTTCTGCTAGAGTGATTATGAATGATTGAGGATAAGCATCTTATCAAAGTAGTCTACTATTGCTCAGGTGGTATTTCACTTGCTAAAGATGGGAGTGAAAAAGTGTTTCAGAAACATTGATATCTAATCATTAATGTGTACTTTTGTGTCTGTTTGTTTGTGTGTGTGCGTGTGGTTACAATATCCTCTGGTCATGGTGTGTTTTTACAAAACAACTAGTAGATACACAAACAAGATTGACGGAGATATGGACATTCTATGTTTGAGTGCATGAAGTGCCAAACACTTAATCTCACCTGTCATGCACAGCTTTATGAATGCAGAACCTCCTGGTTTAGCCCGTCCAACCTTTAACTCTCCAAACATCCTCCGTCACCTAGTTTCACTGGAACACCATTTCCCTTCACCCTCAAGTCCCCTCACCCCCCCCCCCCCCCCCCACCCCTAGAGGTCCATGGTAAAACCCTGTAGGCTTCTGCTGCACCTGGGTGTGTTTCAGTCTGAGGGACAGTGGTAGCTGTTGATCCAGAGCAAGTCATCCAGCACTCCCCAGTGCAGGTAGAGGATGGACCCCACCACCAGTACATGCATGATCTGGTGGCTGTTGCACCAGTAGTCAAACAGGCCCGGGCGGAAGCGCTCTGGGATGCGCGCGATGTTGATGACACCGCCCAGTAAGGCCAGCGCGTCCATGGTGAGGAAGTGGCGCAGCGAGGTAGGACTGCCGCCGCCCACGCCCACCCAGCGCAGCAGGAAGAAGGAGAAGCGGAACAAGGCCTGCCAGGCAAAGGAGCGCAGACGACGTACGCTGCTCCGGGCCGTGATGGCACAGTAGATGGCGTAGCTGGAGAGGAGGATGTAGACTAACAGCGCCACGGAGCGGGTGAAGGGGTAGCAGAGCAGTGTGCTGTAGACGATGGGCAGAGCCCCTGAGACAAACACACACAGACAGATGGGGTCAGAAAGGGTCAGGTTTTTATTTTTATTTATTTTTTATGTATATCAAACTTTATGACACTATCCTGTAACCTGCTTTCGTCATCATTTTACTGAATGCTATCAACCCGCACAAACATTAGTCCACATAACATAAGAATTAAGATCTTTCCCTTACATAGAAATGGGCTACCCACTGACACTATGTAAATGACACTATATGTGGTCCGTCAAAATTATTTAAATTATGCAAATGTTCCAACAAACAAACAAAAGCGGGTCAAGGAGGAGACTGGAGTGGTGAATCCTTCAGGTCCCTCCTGGCTTACCTAGTGTGTTGATCATGCAGATGCCACACATGTCCAGGGTAAGGAGTGTGTGGTAGACAGGCTCCCCTCCCTCGTGGTTCATGAAGAGGTGGTAGACCACAGAGCCAAGCTGGGGCGACAGGCAGGCCAAGAAGTGGACCACGCCCAGCCAGGTGACGTTGATCTGGGACCAGGGGATGTTGAGAGGAAGGAGGACCAGGAAGCAGAGCAGAGGGATGCCTGTGGGACGGGAAGGGACAATTGGCTTGTGACATTAGGCTAACCTGTGCAGCGGCGAAGCCTATTTAAAAGGTGAAGACTACAAATTGTAAAAGCAGGTCTGCACAAAGTACGTGACAATTAGGTATACACTGGGAGCACCACGGGAACCTTCCATGTGCAGATGAAAAGAAAAAAACAATTGCCCCGGCACTGCAGTGAGAAAGGACTTCTGTAGGTTACTGTACTTGGCGCCATGTAGATGCTTTGTGGACAAATTCATCTTGTTCTCGAAATTTGATACAGACATATACACGCACATCATCATTTATAGACCCCCACCACACCCCCCTTATTTCGCTCACTCTGCCTTTCCCAAAGTCAAATCATCTGTCCCAGCCAGGTGATACTGCCACTGCCATCTAACACATCTATTTTGAGTACGTTATCCCCACACTCCCAGCTATTCAAGCGCAATACTAGAGTGCTTTCTAGGAGGCCCCTTTGAATGGACCCAACTGAGCAGACAATTGTCAATTATTTTTACTCAAATATTACTGCTATGCTACACATTTAACACAGAGTTAACTAGACATTTGTTTTTTAACTTGCCAAACAAATGATTGAACATATACTTTGGATAGTGACTTCACATGTTTTTATGTATATCTAGTCGATACATCAACACAATACACTTTAAATTTCTTGCTGGATTCTTTAGGAAAGACACTTCTCAGAATGATTTTAAAGTACATGCTTCATAATCCAATCCAGTTTAAAAGCCTACATTGATAGCAGGGTTAGCAGGGCATTTAGGACACGTGCCCAGCTGTGAGTCATCAATCATGTGTTTGTTTTAAATGTACAGTAATGAGTGCTTCCTCCTGTCAAGCTGACGTGTGCTTCATGACCATCACACTAATCAGTTCTACTATGCTGAAAGACAAATCGGTAGCTGTGTATCCTTCTGCATCTTATTGAATGAAGTGATTCACAGAGTAATACTCGATGGCAATGCCTGCATTATTTGTACAGTGGAAAAGCCTTCTGGACAGATAAGGTCACTGAAGTCAATATTATTCATTATGCTTTCTAGAGATTATGATATGGTATGTATTGTTACTGGTCCAGTCAAAATGAAAAAATAAAGAGGATTTAAACAAACAGCAAAGCAATGATTTATTCTCTACTCTTACTGTAAACCGAACGAACTGCTTTCCAGTAGAGAGAGAGGGAGAGCGCAATCTGAATTGGGATAGCCTATAACTAGTTGCATACTTGATACTAGTTGGTTATTTCGACAGCTATTGAAAATGCTATATTCCCTGCTGCCAAATGTTAAATACAGTAGTTGGCGGGCTTGTACAATACTTTGTACTACTCACCATGTGTGTAAATGTTTCCCAGTTCGTTGTGCAGATAAAACAGGCTTCTGATACAGTCTTGCACTGAAGAGATCGGTCTGTATCCAGTTAGTACGTATTTGTTGAATTGAAGATGGGGAGGTGAATTTGCCCAGTCTAATAGTCTAGGGCCATTTAAAAATGCCATAGCAACCAGGACTGTTAAAACCACGCCACCAAAAAAGTAAAAAAACGACTGTACACCTATATACACATATAACAGAATTATTGCGAATAAAAATTTATTAGACACCATTGGTATCGATCTGTGGTGTTTCTAATTATTGTGCTGCTTAAGCTGGCTACATATCTAGCCAGCTACCTAGGCTAGCTGGTGCAGCTAGCTCTAGATCGTTTCTAACTACTGTAACAACTAAATCAGTCCTCTCGTTTCAGCACCACTACCCGGCAACAGCGCTTTTATCCCGCTGTTTGCTTTTAAAAACAGTGACCGGTGTCATCCGCAGGGATGGACATATACGAGGCCAACCACACACATGGTGTAAGCCTGTGATATACATTACATGTGGCATCTAATTGTCTGCATAACACCAAACCAGTGGCCATCGGTTTTCTGAAAAAAAAGTCTTCATCGTGGTAACGTTAGGTTCTCACTGATGCCACATTCCACAGCACTTATTACCGCCATGGTAACCACGGTATTCGGTGCACTGCCAGTTAGCTCACAGGTCCAGTGATGCTAGCTAGCTAGCTAGCGTTAGCTTACTTCCATTTGTCCGTCACCTTGATACTGCTGACTACAGAGAATAGGTTTAGCTAACAGTCGGATTTGTAACAGAGGACTAAGGGGTCATAACGTTTATTGAACGCAGAACAGTACCACTCGATTAACGTACCCGACCGCTTACATTGAAACAAGTCTCCATGTTTTGCTTGGCGAGAATTTGTTGGCGACTAAAGTAACACTGCTGAGGTTTATGAGGCTAGCCAGCCGGGGTACAGTTAGCCCGCTACAGTAACGTGTTAGCTAAAATGTCAATCGGCGATGCATTGCTTGACTAGCAACTGTAGCTATCTAGTATGCTGCTGTGATTCGAACCGGTAGATTTCAAACGATCTGCACAAGATGACCCTCGAGAGCTAATAGTCCACACCCTGAATACTGATCGTTTTCTCGTCACCACACGCAATTAATCGATTTCTCCATTGACTTCGGATCCTCTGTGCCCCTGATAAGGCATGTTCACCGGCCTCGGCTAGTCCCGATTTGGGTATTGCTGATGTGATGCCTACTACGGACGCTGACGTTCTCTACCCCTCTAATCCAATGTGGGTACGGCGGCGGCACTGACTGCAGTGTAGGTTAGGTTGAAAGAGGAGAATGCAGAAAAATAACAGACTATTCCGAGTCCTTTAGGCAGGTGTATAAAAGACATTATCCACAAACTTTCAGTGTCGACCAATTATTAAGCATTGCGGTATTTTCGCACACATCGCGAGCATCCCTTTTTGGTACCCATTGAAAGCCGGTTCTTGATCCACCCATTGAAGACTCCACCCAACTCCACCCACCTTCGGCCTTTAACAATGACCAAAGGGCCTGACGACATTACATGGGTTACTACATGGGGTAAAATACCCTTTCCACCAAGGCAGTTTGAGTGCTGAGCCAGAGTCTATTTTCAATTCAGTTTTTTCTCTGGGGCACGTGCCCCAGTCTAAATCTGCTGTGCCCCAGTAAAATCTAAAGTTTGAGTTTTAACAATTTTCTTTATTAGTCAGTGCATTAATTTAGATAGATAATCCCGGAAAAAATAAACGCAGTAGGGCCTATCCCAATCAACGCTTGTAAAAGTGTTAAACTGAAAACACAAACCGATGCACGCAGAATTCCATGTCAGCGCGCTGACAGTCACACAAGTCAGAATTGAGGTAGGCTAAGAAAACATTACAAAACTAAAGATCGTTTCTAAATGATAGGCCTACCGATCATCTTATTTTGACTAAAACATAAAAACAATATTAGCCTACATGAAGCTCAAAAAACAGTAGGCTTGCGCTCAAATGAATGCGAAAAAAATGTGCGAGCTCGCATTAACTATTGATGTCCCTGCCAAAGCTGATATCAAACTTGCGTCCCTGATCTGTATAGTGGGTTAAGCAAGGGGAGTTTCTATAGCCGAGTCGTGCATTGTGCTCAGCAAGCTTGTAAGAAAAAAAAGGGATATGAATATGGGGCCTGTGCCCCAGGAGAGTTTTATGCCTAACAACGCCTCTGCTTTGACCGCCCTTTCTATGACAAACACAAATTTTGAGTTTGTTTTGAACTTTATTAAGTATGAGCCTATATTTAACACACATGTAATACACAAGCACTATACAGCAGGTCGTCCAACAAACTGCTTTTGTGCGTTCCACGGTCACGTTTGAAGTATAAAATAAATCGTGCCTTTTCTGTTGCTGCTCCAAAGTTGTGGAACAGCCTACCTTTATATATTAGGTCCTCTACTAGTAGCAACGTTTTTAAATCCCACCTTAAGACCTATCTTTTTTCTTTAGCATTTGAGTCTGCAATTGGGTAGGAATTTTTATTTATGTTCGTCATGTCCTATGAATATGTCTAGTTGGTTATATGTTTTGACTGTAGGCCTACAGCACTTTGGTCGACATAAGTTGTTTTTAAATGTGCTTTATAAATAAATTTGACTTTGACATATCTACCCAAATGGTAATGTGAGTTTTCTTTCGATAAAAACATTTCTATTGAAGAAAATGTGTTTAAACTACAACTACAGCCTTCAGCTTACCTTAGCAGAGCCTTGGGGCTGGGGACGCGAGTGAGAATTTATTTTGGGGCTTAAAGCTAAGGGTTATTTTTAGAACAAAATAAAGTGCTTACTGTATTGTGCACAGGATGCAAAGTTCTTATGAGCTATTTGTCTTTTTTACTTTGTACTTCCACAAGAATCTTGTACTTTGTGGAAGCAGCGTCAATAATCATACCAGGGTAAATACTAGCAAGGATGCTTGCAAGACCGTTCTGGATGCTTGCAAGAACATTCTTCAAAAGAACCTACTTGCGTTCTTAGCATTCTTCGGATTGATAAACATCCTTTAAATCGGTTCTACCCCCTTTCCACCAGAATAAACCGGGTGCTAGTTCAGAGCTAGTGCTATTGCCGGTTCGGAGTTGGTTCGATTCAACGAGCTTCGAGTTTACTCTGGTGGAAAGGGGGTAGTCTTCCTCACGACCGGTTCTAGGGTCAAACTCCTAGTGTTTGATGTATGCAGAGCAAATGTCTACAAATGGAAAAAAAATTATATATAGATTATTAATGTAGAAATGTGATTGGTTTAACATTCATTTTAGGGTGAAACGTTCAAATTTGCAGATGAGAATAGAATCAAACATTTCTATTCTCTTTGTCGGCAGCACAGATATAGGCCTACCAGTAGACTGTTTTGTAAATGAAAGTATTGAAATGACTGGGTTTCGCCCACCAATATCTTGTTCTTAGTCTGCAAGTTTCATTTGTGTCAGACATGACCAATCCAAAGTTCCGAAGGACAAAAACCTTATATTAATATATTAAATTCTTAAAATGACATGATAAATGGGTTTACAGCAGACGTGTGCCCTATACATAAAGGTTGTGATACTGAGGTGCACTCTAGCACTTTCGAGGATCATGTTGTTTAATTGTAATTTGTTTAACTATATGCTCTTTTGGTTCTACCCATTGGCACTTATTTGCTTTTCACAATGTATGCTTTATGTTTTGGCTACCCGCAATGTATTTGGGGCTATCTCGCTGTTTATGATCATTGACCTTTGCACTTTTTTGTAAAGCTCTTTCTTGTAAGTCGCTTTGGATAAAAGCATCTGCTAAATTAATACATGTAAATGTGATTTGAATAAAAAGGAAGTTCAATTTCCTAATAACTCACCTCTTCACTTCAGAGAAATTAGCTTGTGTGACAAACCGACAAGATCGAGTTTCCACTTAACTCACACAGACCACCACTCCACCCCCCAGCATCTTCTTAGAAACCACAGCCCTGGTAATGACATTTATAGGAACACCACAATCTACAGCTTTAGTGTCTCCCTCTGCTCAAGATGCAAACATCTTTATTTGTTTGAATGAACTGAAGAAACTTACTGCCTCTCACCAACTATCACACATTTATTCACATTGTGAACAAACTGGTCGAAGGTAAGGATTTGATTTGCCATGCAAATTTAATTTTTACCATGTGCGTAAAAGCTGCGCTGTGTTATAGCTGTATGAAGCATATGTTGTTGCCAGCGCTTGACAGTAACTTTTTGGGCTCACCAGCCTTTGTGCCAAGTGGTTTTTCAAAGTTACTGGCCACTCAGCATTTCCATTAGCCACAATTTTGTTGTTAAGAAATTATGTTTTATTAGATTAAAATTTACAATGGCATGCTGCAATTTAGTCAAATAACTGGATAGGTAGTAGGCCTAAGACCAATGAACTAGAATCAATTTCATATTGTGTATTGTGTTATTCTCTTTGCTTGAAGAGTCGATCACTAAATCCACATGTGCCTGACCCTAGCTTTATATAACTCAACTTCATTCAAACCAGTAGCTGTTGCGTATTGTCATCTCATCCAGATACAGTATGCTGGCTATCACCGTCTGCCTGTGGGCAGGACATCTGCTCTCCCTGACATCTTTAAGTTCCCAAGCATGCACCGATGGTTCGGCCAAAGAGTGCAAAGAAGCTGAATTTGTTCCAGGATCCAACTTAGCTGGAGAGGGCTTTGACATCACCAAGATGGAACGCAAAGGAGCCTTTGTCATCGACATGAATTTCTGGAAACGCAAAGACAAGACTTGCACCCTGTGCCGGAACCCCTATCTGGAGGGCAAGATGCAGAAGCTTCCCCTGGCTGTGGTGGACTGGAGGCCAAGCCAGACATGTAGCATGAAAGTCTCGAGTAAACTTCACCGGTCCAGTGAGTCTCTCGTTAGCTCCGCCAGCTCCTCAGTAAATAATAACTGGAAGATCAACTTGGATGTGAATGTCGCAGATAAAAGTGGGAAATTAATGATGGCTGGGACAACGTCTAGACTGTCTGAATACTCAATGGAGAAAACCAAGAGTGACAAGTTCAGTTTTACAAGCCACAGCATAGCCTGTGGTTTTTACAGGTAAACATGGTTCCATAACCTATGTACTTTCCTCATACATCATCTATGAATATAGTTATATTACATAATTAAATAAATGATTCATAATTATTTGTGTTTTCTGAAACAGCTATCGAGTCTCCAGCCAACCGAGGCTCCATAGAGAATTCCACAAAGCTGTGAAAAATCTCCCCAAAACATTTGATCCAGAATACAAAGCCCGCTATTACAAGCTTATTGACAACTTTGGCACCCATTACATCACTAAGGTGAGAGAGTGCTTGTTGTAAATTGTCACTTAGTTGCCAATTCACAAATTAAAGGCACACGGAAATGTAAGAATCAGACAGTTTTTGTTAAGATTCCTTGGAGTGCAGCCAATACGGTCCTTGCTTTTTGCCACAGCATTGCATGAAATCTCCCAGGTCTGATCTATAGAGTTTTATCAGGTGAACCTTGGTGGAACGGTGCAGTCTGTGACCAGCATCAGGCAGTGCCAGGCCAGCCTACAGGGCCTCAGTGCCGAGGAGGTGCAGGTGTGCCTGGATGTGGAAGCATCAGCCAGTGTAGGAGGCAGCAGTCTGGAGTCCGAGTTTAAACGCTGCCAGGAGGACAAGACAAAGACAGAGAGCAAAGCCAGTTTCTCCAGCATGTTCAATGACAGGTAAGCAATAGATTGTGTGTAATTAATACCGTTACACCCAATATAAGAATAGTAAAAGTGTGTAACTGTAGCCTTCCTGACACAGTTTCTTCCTCGCTCTCCCACATCCATTATTACATCATTTCCCTTGTCGATGTGTGTGTTCTCTGTTCTCTCTGTGTCCAGGTTCACAGAGATAAAGGGTGGCCACACTACTGAGCCAGAGCTTCTCTTCTCTGCTGATAAAGATCCAGCATCCTACAAGGAGTGGCTGAGGACCCTCCCCACCCACCCAGACATCGTTTCCTACTCACTTGAGTCCCTCCATGAGTTGCTGCCCACCACCAACCCACTGCGGAAGAACCTGCGCAAGGCAATCAGCCACTATATCTTAGAGAAGGCCCTTTGGAAGAACTGTTCCGAACCTTGCCGGGAAGGCATCAAGAGAGACTTCAAAGACCAGTGTGTCTGCAGCTGTCAAAATGACCCTGCTGTCGGCTCAGACTGTTGTCCTAGGAAAAGGGGATTGGCACGTGTGGTCCTCACCGTGCAGAGGGGTGTGGCCCTGTGGGGAGACCACTCCACCGCCACGGACGGCTTTGTAAAGGTGATCGTCGAAGGGCACGAAGAGAAACGTACTCATGTCATTTACAACAACAACAGCCCTCACTGGGCTATGACCTTTGACCTGGGAACCATGGATCTCTCAGTAGTTAGGAAAGTGAGATTTGAGGTTTGGGATGAGGACAGCAAATGGGACGACGATTTCTTAGGGGAATGTGAGAAAGAGTTTACTGCTGGAGTAGGGGAGGACCTTTGCATTCTTCAGCACGGAAAGATGTTCTACAAATGGGAGGTGACCTGTGCACCAAGCTTGAGTGGTACCACTTGCATGGACTACAAACCCTCTCCAATGAACCCACACCTTGAGAAGGTGTACGTGTCACGGCATGCCCACCCTGTTCCCAGAGAGATGTTGGCGAAAATGGGGGTGTTTGTGGATGAGCCAAAGCTCCAAGATAACCAAAGCTTTAATACCGGGAGCGTAGAGTGAGGTTGATTTTCAATGTATCTATTAACCTGCACGTCAACCAAAATGTTACATTTCAACTCTGTAAATGTTCGAAGTCAGATCAATGGAAATTTCTTCTGTCCTCTTATTTATGTGATATTTATGTATTATTTTGGATCGTTTTGATTTGTGTAGCGTACACTTGTATTACAGTGTCTTTCTTTATTGCCTCTGGCCTTGAAAGTGTGAGCACATGTTTATTAAAAAAGCTTTCAAATCAGAATTGTCCTGAGAGCTTTCTGCGTCGACATACCCTTAGGTCGTCCAACAAACTGCTTTTGTGCGTTCCACGGTCACGTTTGAAGTTTAAAGGACATCGTGCCTTTTCTGTTGCTGCTCCAAAGTTGTGGAACAGCCTACCTTTATATATTAGGTCCTCTACTAGGAGTAACGTTTTTAAATCCCACCTTAAGACTTATCTTTTTTCTTTAGCATTTGAGTCTGCAATTGGGTAGGATTTCCCCCAAAAAATTGTCATGTCCTATAAATATGTTTAGTTGGTTATATGTTTTGACTGTACAGCACTTTGGTCGACATAAGTTGTTTATAAATGTGCTTTATAAATAAATTTGTGGAAGCAGCGTCAATAATCATGTAGTTCATAGTTCCTATGAACTATTTCACGGAACTGCATGCAAGCACATTTGTTATTTAAATCTATACACACACAACACACGCAAATTTTACAGGAACCACATGTTTTTGTTTGTCTGAGTAATTTGTTTAAGGCTGACTTGACCTACATGAGACGGGAAGTACGATGGTTTCCTGCACGTATGAGGCTTTTGTGATGCAACAGAGGGAACAAAGTGTGCAGACAGATTGACATTGTCCATTGTTAGATGCTACACGTTAATTGACTATGAATTGATATAGTCTGTTGAGTTATGTGTGTTTATTTGATGGGTGATTCAAAGTTCCTAAAACCTTGTCTTAACCAGACATATTAGCATGAAAAGGAGGAAGAAGCCATCATACAGGTTATGTGAGCTTTTGACTTTTAGTGTTGATACAGACACAAATATACAGGGGTGACACAATCTGTAGAAATAAGCAGGCAGGGGGCATTGGGAAGAGAAATAACAAACATCAACAACAACAACAATAGAAAAGACAAAAACCACAAACATGTAAACAGCCAAACAACAATGGACAAACAGAATGAACATGGAATCACAAAAATACAACACAACAAAACAAATGACATCACAATGAATACATTATGGTAAGGAAAAATATTCACTCAAAGTTGCTCTGGATGACTGGATTAACCTGGAGTCAGATTGTGAAAGAGGGAATGGATAGGCAGAAGTGAATAAAAGAGATTCAGTAAACAGTTGAACACAACCACAGTGCATGGAAAATCTACATCATGAACAGTAGAAATAACAGGCAACGAACCTTTTAATCCATTTCCAAAGAATCCATTCAGTCCACCTCCATATTTGCCACCCTGCCCTCCTGTAAAAGGAAAACCAGTCAGTCGCATAGAATCAGGGTTTTGCAACAAACTTTTTTTCCTCACTGTCCCAGTACTGTCCCGAAGTGCAAAATGAACCGTCCCAAACTGAGCTTAACCTGTCCCAAAATGTACATTCTTGTGTTTTTGCATTTTGACATTCTGACATTGGTCTAGGTTATTTGCAACACTATTTAAGTAATCCATACAGTTGTATGGATTCCGATTTTTTCATTTTGTTTTTTTTCCCAGTCATGCTTAGACACAGCATTAACTAGCAACCAGAAACAGCTGCTGGAAAGCTGACAACAGAAATGAGATAGTTGTGTCAAGAAGTGGTGCTCTATAGCTTACCATATGCACCCTGAACTTGACCAAGCTGTCCACCATAACCTAAGCAGTCACATGCCAAGGCAGGTCACAACAATCATTATCAAACAGAATATAAAGTATTATGTAAGAAACAGGATGAGTTTAAGGCACAGAGCATGCACAGACATTGAGACATGAGTTCCTCATGCAGCAGGTACAAGTCGTGTCTGCATGACAGAATGTGAGTTCAGTCACCTGCTGGTTGCACTCCGCCATAGCCCCCGCCATTTCCTGAAACAACAACCGACATTTATAAGAGAGGAACTAAAACCACAATCAGACACTGCCGTATGTGGTACAGAAACGACACCCAAACATGTGTACAGCGACAGACAGACAGGCAGACAGTCAGTCAGTCAGACAGACAGTGAGGCAGACAGACAGGCAGACAGACAGACAGTCAGACAGACAGTGAGGCAGACAGACAGACAGACAGTCAGGCAGACAGACAGTGAGGCAGACAGACAGGCAGACAGACAGACATGTACCATTTTTGCATTTGGGTTTCCCACCACCACCTCCACCACCACCACCTGTCTCCAGTCCATATGATTGGGAACCCAGTGCCACCCCAACGTCCCCTTAGAGAGATAGTCGCAGGAAAAGGCCCAGAGAGACAGCAAATACAGATTTAAATGGAAATTACATGTACACAACAAACACACAGACCTGCAATCACACAGAGAGTCACTGAAATACTGCATGCCGTACACACGCATTCTTTGTTTTACCTCACATGCTACTTTCCCTCTCACCATATTTGCTGGCAGATTTGCCGTCACCTCCCGTGCTAAGAGGCTGTGCGCCGTAAGGGTAGCCGCCATCACCTGGAAGAAGGACATAAACACCCGCATCTATTAGTACGAGTCCTTATTAACATAACGATTTTAACACACACACACACACACTCACGCACATTTACTCAAGGACATTAAGCTCACCATCCAGTCCAGCAGGAATGACTGGAGAACCATTGTACGGAAGCTGACCAACTCCTCCACCTGTATGAAAAACAACCAGGTCAGCAACAAACCTGAACCACACAGTGTAAAGTGAATCACTAGAGCTCACCATATTTGCCACCTGCAGGTTCCATTCTTACACCCAGCGCCCCTGGAAAAACAACAATAGTGGATTCAAAACTCAAATACAAAAACCAACTTAAAATTCAACAAAACGACGGGATCGTCCGCCCTTCGCACAACACATCAAGGCACAAGCTGAATAAAGTTAATTTCTTAACGTCCATTGCTTCTCTCTTGTTCTTTGTTGATTGATTCAAAGTTTTCTGTCTTTGGCTCTCTTCCCTGTGGGTGTGTCTACCTAAGCCAGTGTCGGGGCCCAGACCCAGGGGTTGAACGCCTCCATAGGGCCCTCCGCCATATCCTCCAGACTTCCCATCAGCCCCCAGGCCAGCTGGCACCACAGGCTGTCCTCCATAAGGCAGAGCACCAGCTGGACCAGCGCCCCCTACAAACAAAGACAAGGTACTGCATGTGGGCATGACCAGGCCGGACAGAGACCAAGATTCAAACTGCTTTGGTTAGGTTTAGGGTTAAACTAACCCTAATCCAGAGTGACACAATACTGAGCACACACCGAAGTGTTAGTGACCCTTCCTCAACGTGAACTGCCCCCCCCATCTTTTTTTATTTATTTTTAGAGAGGAGTCAGATGGCTGAGCGGTTAGGGAATCGGGCTTTTAATCAGTAGTTTGCATGTTCGATTCCTGGCCGTGCAGATTGACGTTGTGTCCTTGGGCAAGGCACTGGCCTCGGGGGAATGTCCCTGTACTTACTGTAAGTCGCTTTAGATAAGAGCGTCTGCTAAATGACTAAATGTAAATGTGAAGAAGTTGTAGCCACTGCTGTTCTGCCCCTTCCCAGACTCCTCCATGAGAATTCTCACCGTATTTCCCAGACATCCCCTGGCCCTGTCCGGCGTAGGCTCCGCCTCCAAGGCCTAAAGCACCAGAGAGGAACACTGGAGGTTAACTCTGGGGTCACAAAGCAGTGAGGAAGACTCTGCTTCAAGAAACAAAAGATCTACAGATAACCACAGATAACCTACAGATAACCTACAGATAACCACAGATAACCTACAGATCACCACAGGTAACCTACAGATAACCTACAGATAACCACAGGTAACCTACAGATAACCTACAGATAACTGCCTGCATCATTTCCATGTTGCACATAACAGTTACACTTAAGGGGCACACTGACACACTACTGCCTGGCCTAAAATGTTAAGATTCGTAAATCTTACCAGAGTCAAAGCAGACCATGTTAGTGTAGCTGTCTAAGACAATATGCCTTCGCCTATAGTTAAAGTTGTTTTCATGACTGGGATATTTTTGCTGTTGGGTAATTACCTCCACCCTTCCCTGCTTTGCCTCCCAGCCCAGCACCATCAGCCAACACTGGGTAAGCATTTCCTGGAACATAAGTAGTAACCATCAAATGTAATCATGCGTGAGTAAGTGAATGAATGAGTCAATGCGTGAGTCCTTGAATGAGATACTGGGTAGTGGAGCTGCCACTGTGACACCCACCTGCACCGTAACCAGCACCGCCAGCGCTGTAGCCGTTGCCATAGCCTGTAGAAAGCAGAGAAAACGTCATATCTCAGATCGGAAATCCTCCTACACAGCCACACTGCTTAACACACACTGCAGAATGACTTTGGGCTCTTCTGGCTTTGCTGTCTGGCCTGTGGTCCTTGCCTGAGAGAGGTTTCAGACTGTTAGATTTGGAGGGCAGGATGATTAAATGAGAGAGGGTAGGGGGGTTGTGGGATGGGGGAGGGCAGGCATGTGCATTACATGCATGTACACAGACACTCATGCCGACACCCTGATACCTGCAGGCACTGCTTTGGCCCCGCCCGCTTTGCCCTGGCCTGTGGGGGAGGAGCCAAGGAGACATGGTTACTGGCTGACTGCAGTAACCTAAGTAGTATCTCTCTCTCTGTCTGTCTGCTGTGATGTAGCTGGCTCCTGGCACCAGACAGGTAGGGTAGAACCCAAATCCTTGTTTGTCACTCCGGAGATAAAGTACATCTGTCTGATTCCAGATATTGTATCATCACTGTCTTCATCTCTGCACTGTCCTTGATTTGTTGGTTGTATTTCAGCATCCTTTGCAATTGGACATTGGAAGCTTTCTAACTAACTCAATTTCTACAGCCGCTCCCAATCTCTTCCTTGGCCTCAGGCCATGAATATCATCCCATCCAATCACCATAACATGTGGGGGTGATCCTAAACAAAACACAGTCCAGTTTGCCTTCACACACACAAACAGACTCGGAGGACCAGAAGACGGACATATTGAATGAATACCGTACACACAGACATACAGAATGCAAGAGAACATGGTGAGACTTAAAAGCCTTGCCTGTAGGTTTTCCTGCTCCACCCTGTGGGTAACCCCCTTGTGGGTAGCCCCCCTGTGGGTAGCCCCCCTGTGGGTAGCCCCCTTGTCCCAGACTGGCACCTGCCGGGGAAAAAAGAGTTTAAAAAGAGGAGGAAATGACAGAGCGGAGGAAGACTGAAGACGGCATGAAAATAAGCTTTTTTAGTTGTGAACAAGCCTCACCAGTAGATTTTCCTGCTCCACCTTGTGGGTATACCCCTGCTCCACCTTGTGGGTAGCCCCCCTGTGGGTAACCCCCCTGTGGGTAGCCCCCTTGTCCCAGACTGGCACCTGCCGGAAAAAAAGAGTACAAAAATAGGATGAAAATGGAAGACAGCAAGCATGAAAATACGTTTATTTGGTTGGAGGTAAACAAGCCTCACCAGTAGATTTTCCTGCTCCACCTTGTGGGTAGACCCCTGCTCCACCTTGTGGGTAGACCCCTGCTCCACCTTGTGGGTAACCCCCTGCTCCACCCTGTGGGTAGACCCCTGCTCCACCTTGTGGGTAACCCCCTTGTCCAAGACCTGAGGCACAGAGCCAACCATTCATCTCAAACTGACATGTAAACCTCTACTGCAACAGCTAACATGGGCATGATGGTCATCTTCACGTCTCTTATACCAACATTCTTCATTACCTGCCCCGTATCCATTGCCAAGGCCTGCGTTGCCTGGGTAGCTCCCAGCCCCACCACCGTAGCCTGTGGAACATGTCAATAGAAGTTAGCAGGTGCCCCTTTGATTGGCTTTGAGCCAGAGAAACACAACCCCTTGGCCTATTGCACTACACCAACACTAGTCTGAATCCTGGGGGGTGGGCAGTGCTCATCACACAATGCTGCTGCTGGTTCACACCACAGGGACAGACAACATCCATGCACCTGACACATCCGTGTGACTAGGCTGTGGCCTGTTACAGACCTCGTTCATGCACAACACATAGCTGTGACCAGGAAGAAAGACGTTTTTTGCAATAAACTCAGCCAGACTGAAAACAAGCCAAAAGTGAAAGTAAACCGTGTCAACAGTAAGTTACATTTACGGCAACGTTTTCACAGTGATTTGAAAAAAGAACCGAGCGCATCGAAAATGGTGGAGAGATCCGATGAAGGGCATCATCACCTTTGACATGCAATTATAAGCATGGATGTAGGCCATGGAAGGTTGGAGTTACCGTTGCTTTTGACTCCCTGATCACTGGGACCTCCGGCTTCTGCACCATTCCCTGAAGACCGCAATACTCATTTACACCTTGTCCATTTCATTGTGTTAAAAAATCGGAATGAGTCAACTGTAAAATAAGTTTACCGTTCTGAGTGCTTGGGCTGGCGAATCCTACACAGAGTATAACACCGATAAGATTCTGCATCAAACCTTAGCATGCACTTTGAAACTGCTTTCCTTCCACTATGACAGGCAGAAAGAGAGACATGCCAGTAAAGGTTTACCATTGCTTTTGGCCCCCTGACCATTAGGAGCTCCCAGACCAGCGCCTGGACCGTATCCTAGAGGTCACAACAGCCATACATACTTAACCACCTTCTCAACCGAATTCTTACATGAAGAAAATAAACCACAGGGTAAAAGCTGTCTGACAGACAGACTGTCAGACAGACAGACAGACAGACAGACAGACATTCAGACAGACAGGCAGGCAGACACATACACAGACAGACAGACACATATTCAGACAGACAGACATTAAAAACAGACAGACAGACAGACAAACATTCAGACAGACAGACAGACAGACAGACAGACAGACAGGCAGACACATATACAGACAGACAGACACACATTCAGACTGTCAGACTGTCAGACAGACAGACAGACAGACAGGCAGGCAGGCAGGCACATACACAGACAGACAGACACATATTCAGACAGACAGACATTAAAAACAGACAGACAGACAGACAATTACAGACAGACACACATTCAGACTGTCAGACAGACAGACAGACAGGCAGGCAGGCAGACACATAGAGAGGGCAGAAAAGGATTACCATTGCCTTTAACACCCTGACCATTGGGACCTCCTGCTCCAGCACCATTTCCTGAAGATCGCAATAAAACTTTATTTACCTAAACAATTACATGATCCTCCTGAAGATCGCAATAATACTTTATTTAGCTAAACAATTACATGATCCTCCTAAACTCAACTGTGACAGATATAGACTTAGCCAGCAGACATTTACCATTGCTTTTAGCACCTGAGGGACCTCCATTTCCTGGACCATATCCTGTAGACCATAACATTTTACAGACATTTATAATCTATTTCAGAATGCTTTCGACCAATCAATCAATGAGAGCACTAGACGTGCATTCAGAGATTATTAATTTGACAGATTATGATTACAGACTATTGACACATCGAAAAGAAAACTGAATTCGCGATTCTTAGCAACAATTACAATAGGCACACCAGTTCTCGGAAAATATCTTGCAGACCACAATGGTTTGGTTTAACCATAACCTGCCTGACTAACAATGACTCACAATATGCTCTTTGAAACTGCTTCCCTTCCACTATGACAGGCATAAAGAGAGACATGCCAGTAAAGGTTTACCATTGCTTTTGGCCCCCTGACCATTAGGAGCTCCCAGACCAGCGCCTGGACCGTATCCTAGAGGTCACAACAGCCATACATACTTAACCACCTTCTCAACCGAATTCTTACATGAAGATCAAGGCAGAAAATAAGACACAAGGTAAAAGCTGACAGACAGACTGTCAGACTGTCAGACATTCAGACAGACATTCAGACAGACAGACAGGCAGGCAGACACATAGAGAGGGCAGAAAAGGATTACCATTGCCTTTAACACCCTGACCATTGGGACCTCCTGCTCCAGCACCATTTCCTGAAGATCGCAATAAAACTTTATTTACCTAAACAATTACATGATCCTCCTGAAGATCGCAATAATACTTTATTTAGCTAAACAATTACATGATCCTCCTGAACTCAACTGTGACAGATATAGACTTAGCCAGCAGACATTTACCATTGCTTTTAGCACCTGAGGGACCTCCATTTCCTGGACCATATCCTGTAGACCATAACATTTTACAGACATTTATAATCTACTTCAGAATACTCTCGACCAATCAATCAATGAGAGCACTAGACGTGCATTCAGAGATTATTAATTTGAAAGATTATGATTACAGGCTACTTGACACATCGAAAAGAAAAAATGAATTAGCGATTCTTAGCAACAATTACAATAGGCACACTAGTTCTCTGAAAATATCTTGCAGACCACAATGGTTTGGTTTAACCACAACCTGCCTGACTAACAATGACTCCCAATATGCTCTTTGAAACTGCTTCCCTTCCACTATGACAGGCATAAAGAGAGACATGCCAGTAAAGGTTTACCATTGCTTTTGCCCCCCTGACCATTAGGAGCTCCAAGACCAGCGCCTGGACCGTATCCTAGAGGTCACAACAGCCATACATACTTAACCACCTTCTCAACCGAATTCTTACATGAAGATCAAGGCAGAAAATAAGCCACAGGGTAAAAGCTGACAGACATGCAGACAGACACAGAGAGGGCAGTGAAGGTTTACCATTGTTTTTGGCCCCCTGACCATTAGGAGCTCCCAGACCAGCGCCTGGACCGTATCCTAGAAGTCACAACAGCTGTCAACACACTTAACCTACTTAGCCAACTTCTCAATACAATTGGTTGCAGAGTTCTTACATAGAGATGGAAGCAGAAAATCAACGATTATAAGCATTTACCAGTTGTGGCACCACCTCCATTTGTCTGAGCAGCTCCTGGAATATATCACAGAGACCAAAACAGTTTTGGTTTTACCATGTCCCAACTTGCATGATGTTCAGGTGTTTCTTGACAAATATTTTGTGTCGTAGTAACAGAACCAAACTGTTATCCATAAACAGTCAAAGCTTAACTCTGAACTAGCTGAGGGTTACCATTGACTGAACCCTTGAGATCACAACAAAAGTCAACGCACTCAACCTTTTTGAACTACCCTCTCATTGAGATTGAAGCAAAAATAGCCAAATAAGTTTACCATTCTTAGCCCCAGTTCCAGCAGACACACCTGCTCCTTGATCATATCCTGGTAAAGGCCACAACATCCGTTATATAATACTGTCTGAGGGATGCATAAACGGCCGTGTTCTAACATTTTGTTTTATCATGCAAACACCAGTCAAAAACTAAAATGCAAGGTAGTCTTACAATTGCTGTTAAGAACTGAAGGACCTCCAGCTTCAAAACTATTTGCTGAAGATCACAACTAATCTTATTTTGACCATTCAAAAGCAAAGACAGCAACTAGTCTGTAACGAGTTGAGATGCTCATTCCAATCACAGCTTAAAACAACATGCAATAATGTTTCTAAAACTCATTCGGTGGAAATACATAGAGGTTCTCTTTGAAATGCAGAGAAAGAGAAGTTAGCAGGCATTTACCCAGAAAACCACCATAACGTTTGTTCACCACTAGCCAATAACTGAGACACTGTCACAGACTCAGGCCTCACGTTCAAACATGCTCATTCCAAACAGGGGCTTGGACGCATGCAACAAATACCGGTAGTCACAATCATTGCTTCTAGCACCAGGTGACCCTTATGCTCCAGGAATGTACTCTTGAGACCAACAGGATCTCTGTCAACACTCTCAGTGGCAGCAGTACATTGCCAAACATGCTCCATCCAATAAACATGGTAAAGACATGCTTTTCATTGTTCCTTGTAATATGTAATAGTAGCATCTCCATACATGCAACACAGGAACTTCAGTGGTTTCCACTAATAGATGCACTAAGACAGGCAGAGAGACAAGGTCAGAGGTCAGAGAGGTCCACCATTACCTCTGGCTCCCTGACCATTGGAACCCCCAGCTGCTGGTCCATATCCTGAAGATCACAACAGTGGTTACTTTTGTTCACACAACCCTTTTCAATGGCATCAAGATACTTCTGCTTTCGATTGCACCCATAATAAACACATAAAGAGTGCCGAAGACCATCGACATGCTGTGTAAAGGCCGTGTTCACACTTGACTTATTTTTTTAGAAAAAAGCGCTGCCTTCAGCGCCTTTTGAGCGCCTTTTGCCTTTTCAGAAAAGCGCTGGCTGACGTCAAGCGCCTTTCTGACGAGAATTCTGTAACCTGAACCGGAATCATACATTCTAGCGATACATGATTATCCGTTATTTTCCGTTGGTTTCTTATTGATAGCTAGCTACTATGGCGAATAAAATGCAATTACTTGCTTTAGCTTTGGCGTTTGAGGAGCCATAGCCTGGTAACTAAGGTAGAAGGTTACTAGGGAAGGTACACTCGTACCTACTCTCCTCGTCCTGATTGGTCAGCTGTCAGAAATGCGCTTGACGTCACCCAGCGCTTTTCTAAAAAGTTGAGAGAATTGAACTAAAAACGGCGTCGGGTGCTGCGCTTTTTTAGAAGTTTTTAAAAGGCGGCCGCTTTTTAAAAAGGCGTCCTTCTTTTTCCTTTTCCCATAGGGTTGCATGTAAAAAGGCACTGAAGGCAGCGCTTTTTTCTGAAAAAAGAAGTCAAGTGTGAACACGGCTAACAGAGAGAAACTGGTGGTCGTGACATACAGATATTCTTTACCATTCTTAGCACCAGCTCCAGTGGGCACCCCAGCTCCTGGACCATATCCTGGAGACCACAACAGCTTTACTGAAATCTGGTTACTACACATAACCTCAGACTAGATGATCAGCTTTGCAACTCAGCAGAAAAGGTAAACACATTTGAGAATGCTGAGGCAGTTGTTCTTAACACTACTGAGACCTCGAGTTCCTGTACCTAATCCCAATAAATGCATTACTACTCATGCAATCCAGATGCTCAGGCAAGGAACTTTGAGATGGCACTTTGAGATGGCTTTCCTAGCATGCCACAAGCAATGTTTATATCTGTGTCCCACACTCAAAACCAAATCAGTCAAAAGCAAAAAAAACAGGAAGGGAGGCCCATATTCAGACATTGTTAGATCTTGAGCGCTTCCAATCGTGAAACAATACGTTTTGAAACCATAGGCACCTGAGGGCATCCATCGGAAAGGAGAAAGACAGACACATGGTCGTTCTTGAAACTGCCATTAGAACCTTGAAGCCATTAGAACGTTCAAGTGGACTGTCTGCTGCTTCACCATTCCATAATTCCGTCCACGTATACCGTATTTCTTCGATTAAACGCCACAGCGTTTATTACACAATGTTCATTTTTGGTGCGGCGTTTATTCGAGGGAGGCGTTTATTTGAGGGCGGAGTTTAAACGAAGAAATACGGTAATCAAACATCTGCTACATAAACAGATACGACACATGCAACCATCTCAGTCAAAGAAATCACAGAAACAATAGTGGGTGCAGGCTCTTTGTCACGTCCACATTCATTCATCAACTGACACCATGAAACGCATGCATCATCTGCCTCGAACATGTCCAGTTTGATCCCTGATGTGCATGTCTGGAACCAAAGAAAGAAGCTACAACTTTTCTCTGAGGTCCACTCATTGAAGACGTAAAACTGGAGGAGTAGGCTAAAGGAACAACACATATTCTACTCAAACACATGACAGAAAAATGGCGACACATCCCAATTTTTCCCAGTGGGCTGATTGATAAAGTTTATGCTGGGTGAGCCTAAGGGCCAGACAGTTTAGATGGAACCAGTTATAAAGGATGGAAAATAAATTATGAAAAGACAGAAACAGATATAGAGTGAGTAATGAAAACGTTACCCTTATTATTCGACTGGACGCTCTTCCCAGCAAGCAATGTGGACTCGCTTACTTTGAAGCCTGTGAGATCTTGCTGCACAGGGGTAAGAGTTTTTGCGCCTTGTCCAACAGCGACATCATCTTTAGAGCCCCGCCCATCATGAGCGACAGAACCTAGACCTTTGCTTCCCTGACCATCTGGGGTTGGGGTTTCACTGTTTTGGGCTCCTTGTGGTGGTTGAGCCAACGGGCCGAGACGAACCCCCCCTTTCTTAGCTGAACCCTGGGGCCCCAGGCTCCAGACTCCCATCTCGACTACGACCGAACTACTAAAACCTTTGACCTTTTGGGATGGCTGCTGAACTCCGGGACCAACGCTTTTGGACTCCTTTCCGAGTGGGGCTGCTGGTCCCAGACCCTTTCCAACCTGTGGTGGAGGAGCAACAGGGGATCCAAGGCCCCCTTTGGCCCCTTTGACCCCTGGCACTGCAGGTCCAAAGCTGCTGGCACCGTCTTTGACAGCTCCTTGGGTTTTCGCTCCTTTTAAATCCTGTGTCTGAACACGTCCGCCCTCATTGCCTTTCCCAGGACCTCCTAAATCTGCCGCAGACACACCTGGCAGAGAGACATCATCACCATGCACCGGTGAACTGCAAGGGACCTGGAGACAGCCTCTGTTCTGGCACATTCTAATGGGTAAGAACTTCAAAACGTTCGCAAAGCTGAAAATCCAATTAAACTTAATCAGCCGTTCTGTCTCCAGGTCCCAAAGCACTCATTAAAAACTAAATGAGGAGAGCTCCTCAGAAGTAATGAACTCTCCTCAGAGAGACAGGACTGGAAGAGCAGACGCAGACAAGGAACACTGACGAGACGAGAAACGAGGGTTTAACGTGGGCTGAAGATGGCCTGGGTCACATGACCCTTCACCACCACATCCCATCGAGACACAGACAAACAGCAAAGACGACTACGACAACCCGCTGAGCCGCGAGGGCGGCAATTAATCACACGGACACTAACACAGAAACACACACACGAGGACAGCGACGGAGACAAAGCAACATCGACAGGTTTTACGCAACATTGAAACACAAGATACTGCCACCATATCTTGCACACACAAGACAACAGTCTGTGTGGCCTGGTGGGACAAAGACACGACATTCAGCCAACATCGTTAACTGACAAAGCCAGGGGATGAACGGTGAGAAACAGAGAGACAGGAACGCCACAAACAGATTGAGGAATAGGAGACCTGAAGGGACAAGTCCCTCAAACACCTGCACCTAAACCTTATGGATATTGCTTAAATCTATCTGCAGAGGACACACAGTAGTTGAAATGTAACTTCTATATCTCAGAAACTCAGCACACGTTTAGAGAAGAGAAGGCTTTACCAGATTTGGGTGGTTTAACGCCTTGTCCAGTAGGCCCACCGGCAGCTCCACCATAGCCTGGAGACCACAACACTCATATTTAAAATAGGTTACTCCAACGGAGACAGGAAGAAAACCTCAATCGCTTACTTCAGACGACAACATTGTAAAAATTATCCAGAGAAGCGCAAACATTTATTGAAGTAGCTTAACACACTTCATACTGATGATGACTCAATACTGCTTCGTCCAACATGCCAACACAAACACGTGCTGTTAGAGGGAACCCAATCATGTGATACACACGGGCCAGTTAGAAACAGAACCGCGCATGTGAACGTCAACAAACGTCTTCTGTTGTTGCGATGTGACATGTACAGTATTTCATATGATAGATCTTGGCATGCTGTGTCAACATCACATGCGAATGAATTATATATCGCACCATCATACCCGCCAGGATCCATATCAGGCAAATCTATTCCCATAGATTAATATCAAAGTACAGTGCATGCATTGTGCACTTTGCGTTCCCGTTAGAATGGGTGGGGCAACAGGCAGAGATGTACAGGTTTACCGTTGGATCTAGCACCCTGTCCATTGGTTCCACCAGCTCCTGCACCATTGCCTGGAGACCACAACATTAATATTACTCAACCCTGCATAGTAAATACCGGTTACTTTATGCTTATGGGGTTGGAGGACTCACGGGAAACTCATTTAGACTGTATGTGCTCATGCTATGCTTACATACAGTCCACTAATCCTGTTATGAGACACAGCAGGTGTTAACATGATAACATGGGGGATCTCTCCTTCATGCGTAAAATGCATGTGCAACCCACATGCATTTGTTTCATGGCTCTTGCGGAACACAATGTATTGCGCAAAGATTATGGATGTAACTGGTACGGAGTCAACCCACAGGCACAGACAGACCGATGTGGACGATGACAAACATACATGAACGTAGACAGCAGTGATGGAATGTTTACCCGGTTTAGGAGCCTTAGCCCCCTGTCCAGCAGGGTACCCACCTCCAGCACCTAGTGATGTCAGAGAGGGACATGGTCATAGGAGCCAGCTAAAGCAGGGGATAGCAGGAGGCAACCTGCTACCCCCTGGGCAGGTTGGAAAGGGGCAGGTGGAAAGGGGCAGGTGACCTGGACTCTGAGAAGGTCTCAAAATTGGTTAAGTGACCAAACTCTGGCAGTTCCTTTGTCACCTCTGTCGTGGGGGAGATTTCATGTTAAATCCATCCACAATGCACACAGCCAAGGGTGAGAATTTGTGGTCTCTTGGGTGAATTGAAGGGTTTGAGCTGTGTGAGAAATCTCTCCCCTTGATAAAGCAGTTTGGACTTCAAGGCAGTGGGAGCCATGTCAGCTGTGATTGGTCAGCTGTGATTGGTCAGCTGTGATTGGTCAGCTGTGATTGGTGAGCTGTGATTGGTCAGCTGTGATTGGTCTTACCAGGTCTGGCGCCCGCTCCTGGTCCCACTCCAGCCCCGTATCCTAGCAACAAGACCAGCAGCAAGGTCAAAGGACATCTACACATGTCTGCAAATCTCAGCTAAAACATACAATCATGTTCTACCATAGGGAACCTGGCACTGTTGTCATGTAATTCAAGGTCACATTGTGATTTGGCAACTAAGAACCAATTGACAAGATATCCCAAGGTTACAGATAATGACAAACTTCAGTGTTGCTGAGATTAAATCTGACAAACAAATATGATGGAGGGTTATAATTAAAGAGATCACAAATTAATTGTGTATTCTGGTCTGTGCAAACGAACAGCAGAATCACAAAGCACACACTCACCTGGCTGGGTTCCATAGCCACCATAACCTGACAAAAACACACACACACAAGCATATCAACCACTTTGCTGAACATGAATAAATTCTGGTGTTGGTCACATTTTACTCACCTCCACGTTTCCCTCCCTGAGTGCCCAGGCCCATTCCCAGTCCGTTCCCAATCCCCACTCCCATCCCCACGCCTGCTCCCATCCCAGCTCCAAGACTGGCACCTGCATTGAGACAAATAGAATTGAGCAGTGGATGCTTCCAAGAGATGTGATGCTTTTTCCACGAGGAGTGAATCAAGACTCAAGCATTAATATTCGGACTTCAGTTGGTCTTAGATACCCAGAAGAGGGTCTGTCCTTACCCCCACCTGCACCTCCCTGGGGCCCATATCCTGGCTTCACTCCTCCTCTTCCTACTGGGCCTCTGTAGCCCGCTGCGGGAGAAACAGCAGAGACACAAAATCACAAACTCATGACATCAACATACATGCGTGTCGAGAGTGAATGCTTTCAGTGAGACTCCACACACCACTCACCTCCTCCGAGCTGAGCTCCTGGATAACGACCTGAGATTCCCCAGAAAACACAAGTACGATAAGATATCCAAGAGCGTCCAGATAATGTTTTACACGTGTGTAGTTGGCGTGTCCGGCTTACCTCCGGCTCCACCAGTTTTCCCAGGTTTGGCACCGTAACCTCGACCTCCTTGCATCCCCAGAGAGCCCGTGCCTAAGAGACCGATGAAGCAAAGAGTGTTAGACACCGCCAGGACTTACCACAATGAACTGAAACAGATTTGGTTGCTCTGATTAACTGTGTGGTGATGCGAAGCACAGGATGTGAGTAGCTCCCAGCCACTGACCTCCAGCTCTGCCCCCTCCCATCCCTGCACCTGGGCCAAGACTGGCACCTGAGGAGTAAGGAGAAACAGAGATGCGATGAGTGGTTATGAGGCACAAACATGTATGCAAACACAAACACGCTCAAAGTCAGTTATTGTGGAAGATTTGATTAATTGTTGGTTCCTACCCCGTCCTGGCATCATTCTTCCCATGCCTGCACCAGGTTTCACTCCTAAGAGGAGGAAAACACAATCTTTATGTTGAGCTGGATGTCTTTATGTGTCAGTGACAACATGTTGCTCATACACGGTTGTCACATGCACCCCTAGCCAAGACAACCAATAGAAATGCTGCTCCACAGCACATCTACAAAGGACAGAAACTTAATCCTAAGGTGTCAAACTCCTCGATGCGATGGCGCATGACTCACGTGTATCCCCTTGCAAACACTCTTGGGACAGAACTGTATCTCTGCCAGATCTCTTACCAATTTAATAGTTTGTCTATGTATATTATACATGTTTAATTAAGAGCTTGTTTAAAGTTCAAATCTGAACCATGCAACAAGCTACAGTATCATGATAGTGCAGAAATACATTGCAGTGATCATGCAGAAATTGACATTCACATGTTAAAGATTTAAAACATGTTCTTCTTGTAATAATTTACAAATTAAAGTACTCTTTAAAGTAGAGTTTCAGACAAGTGTGGACGTTTTTTTTTTTACAGGCAAGGCCCTCTCAGACTGTGTAGGGTTGAACATCGCCTAACATACATTTTTATGTCTCATATGAAATTACTGAAATAGTTAAAAGTAAGGAAATAATTTTCTGTTCAATTTAGAAGTACAACATAATAGGCCAACATATTTTGTACCTGGGATAGCATTCCCCTGGTCCCAAACTACCAGCACTGATATGTACTGAAATTCTTAGTCATATTGGTTGTACCATTGTTACTTAACAAACCCAAATTATTTACTATGTATGTATTATTTTAAATTTAAAAATTTGAAATGCCTGCAAAATGTCATTCAGACAAGAGTTGCTTCATGACATTTAATGGGAAATCTCAAACCTTGACATCTGATTAAATATTGGGTGACGTCAAAGGGTGGCTCCGATCTCTCTAGACTCAGCTTTCGCTGTTTAGTAGGAGAGAGAAACAGACAGCCATTGATGGAGGGCAAAGAGAGACAAAATGAAGAGACTGTGCGTCAGTTGTAAAGACTTCGCTCGCAGCGGGTCGTCACATTTTGACTGCCGTTGCCACTTCACCGTTCAACGCTTTGATTCCAAACTATTTGACCATATTAACTTCAGAGACTTGCCAAGAACGCTGGGCTTGGGCGGACCAGGTTCACATAGCTGAGCTCTAGGAACTAGGTACTTATTTTTCATATACCTGATCTGTCATAGTCATCAAATATTTGACACATCAATGCTATATTGGAGACATTCAGAAGAGTATACCAACTGTCGGAGCTTGATATTCAAATAGATTTTTAATAGCTTTAGACACATTGTAAAATCATGTACTGTACATCAGTCATTGCACACAGCATGTCCATATGAAAGCCATGCCATCTAGAGTTGATGTAGTACAGTACATGTTCAATTATGTTGAATAAGTACAAATTAAACATGATAATTTGTACAGGATAATGTCTTGTCAAAGCCAAATAAAAGATTGGGAATGTTATAGTAGTTTTAGTGACTTTCAGATTATTACTTTTATTACTTTACTTGGGATTAACCAAACTCCCACTGAAAACCTGGATCATCCAGTAAAAAAATATTGTAATTCATTTTCAGACAGTTTTTCAGAACACGTAGGTCAATTGTTAAGAATGGAATGAGCTAGTAATTTCAAAATATTTGTTGAGGATATAATTCACAATCAATATCAAGAAATCATGCACTCTAGATGCAAAAAGCTAATTAATTATGTGATTTAAAAAAATCATTTTGAACACATTAACCATTAATTCAAGATTTCTTTTTTTCTTCTGACACCGTTTCACTGAGTAGGAAAGATCAGATCATTAATTTGCAGCCACGTGCAAATTAGCTTAATTTCTGGAGCCCCCTTTTAAAGATGGCAAATATACATGCATCATCATTTTAGACAGGAAAGTATGCTTAGTCTAATCAATCAAGTGTTAGTTTTCTCTCCTCTCTCCCCTCCCCTCTCCCCTCACTCCTGTCTTCTGTCTTCTCTCTCCCCTTGGCCTTAGTACAGCTTTTGGCCTACAGTAATTAAAATAATTAGATTTTCTCTCGTTTATGGCTATGTCACTCCATCGCACATATTGTTCTGTTTGTCTTACCTCCTTGCAGAGTGTGCTGTGCCAGCCAAAGGACCAGCGAGGTCTGAAGGAAGGCTCGTACCAGCATGATGGGAAGACCTGGTCCGAGGAAAGACAGAAAGATGAACAGACAGACAGACAAAGAGACAAGAAAAGAGACAGAAAGAGACAGGAAGGGGAAGACTGGCTGGCTGGATAGGGATACAGCACAACTAGACTGCCCCAGGGTTTGTCCCGGTCTTTTATATGCTTCTCTCACTCACGCCCTCCCCCTGATCGGGCCTGCCCTCTACCATGCAATTGGGCATCACTGAATCAAGGCATCCTCCACATCTGCAGACAGTCAGACTCAACTTTTTACCTCTCTCTCTCTCTTTCTCTCACACACACACACACACACGCGCACACACACACACACAAAGCGGCTGATCAAGAAGAGGGCAACCAGTCTATTTACACTGATCTGTTATAAATGTGTGTTGAGGACATGACTTCTTTGAACCATCTCTTTGATTCAAGAACACATGGATGACATCATGGCAAGGTATGGGCAAAGAAACAGAGAACCATTGTAACTATAGACAGCAGTTAACATTGGCTAGATGGGAAAGGTTTATAGGCAGTTGAGGTGCGTTGCCAAAATATATTCTCGTCGTAGTTGTCATAGTGATACATTATCATACAATGTATCATAGTGATACATTGCAATACAATTTTTTCCTTCATTGGCATTCACATTAAGTCAATCATGAATTTGCAACCCCTTGAAAATGATCTTCATTCCATAAACTCCCTTTTGAGAGGGTATACAGGGTTAAACCTATTGGTAGCCCATCCAAACTCCTCTGCCCCCACTTTTCATCCTGATAGATCAAATCCCATTTCCCAGAATTCCCCTTTTCCTCCTAACAACCTCCCTGAACCCCTCTTCTAAACCCAATGTTTGTGTAGGTCACATGGTCACATTACCTCAGCACACAGGGCGATTTACAGTCACCACAGTATAATGTATGGCTGGTTTGGAGCAGATTTAAGGTCAATGGAGACAGACAGACGTAGAGGACCAGGGTGAACTATGACAAGGCCGAGGCCTGAGAGAGACTGGAAGTTGAGAAATAAATTCCTGCCCAAGGGAGCGAAGCTGAGGATGTTGCCCAGAGCAAACACCCTCTGTCTGCCTACCTGGCCTCTTCCGCACTTACACACACACACACACACACACACACACACACACACACACACACAAATACAAACGCAACACACACACACGCGTCCACGGTCCTTCGCACTCACGTATCTTTCGCAAAACACACATGCTCATGTAGACCAACTCGTGATGCTCAAAAAAAAGAGAGTTGACAAGTTGACGGTTGCAGCGTGAAGCATAGATGGACGAGGATGTTTTTGTAGAGAGAGAGAGACAGTTTTATGAGAAAACTGTTACAAAAAACAAGTGGAACACTGAACCTGTGAGACAGAAATAAAGGCAGTCTTGTTTTGACCAAACAAGCATGACTTTGCACCTCGTAAAAAATGAGAACAGTCAAAGAATAAGAACAAGCAAACAGAATGTCCTAAATGCACACAAACAGCCTAATGGGAAGAAGGGTGTGCGTAAAAGTGACATCATTTTGGGGGTGACTCCTATGCCAGGTGCTGTGCGACTGAGAAAAGAACACGCTAGCATAAATGTTTAAAGTGGAATTTTATGTTACCGGTTTGAAATATTCCTCATCTGTTCACAAAACCCAGGGACTTTTTCATCAGCCTCTAACAGAGGGACATTGTAATCATGTCCATCCAAATACTCAGAGAGCTATTCTTCAGCTCTTTGTAAGGCTCAACGTAAGTTTTCCATCTCAGTCCTAACCAAGAGACGCTGGTCCATGCACCTGTGGCCCTTCCAGCAGGAGCCAACTTTTAGCTTCCTCTCCAGGTGGTCTTCAGGCTCACTGTCCACCTACAGTAAACATCTAAGCGCACATAAAACATTTAGTAAACAATATGACTATCATCGTCTTGGAAACGTCTTCTTCTCAGCTCTCTGTATCATAACAAGGTGCTATCCAGGACTATGGCTATAAGTTGCTCAGTCAACTGTTACAGCAATGTCAACGTTAAAATACAATGTGGGACTTCTTTATTCACCACCCCCACACCACATAGCTTAGTCTTCAGTAGTTGTAAAGGGAATAACAAACCCCACGGCTGACTCATCTGTGATAAAATGTACCTTTACCACCCAAGTTCTACCTCTGAGTGTCTTCTATCAACATCAGAGTAGCGTCAATCTTAAAAACACCACACCACAACCACTGCATGCACCTTGTTGAAAACTGAACAACTCTGGTGTGTGGTCTTGGTTCTGAGATTCTTTAGAGAGAACGTACAGGTGAGGGGAGGAGGAGCGTGGTGGTTCAGACGGTGTTGGCTCGCTGACTGAGAGGAAGTGTGAACAGGGGTCGCAAGGTGTGGACAGACATCTGGACGGCTGCTTCTGTGTGGTCAGAAAACACTTTGCTCTACTGAACTTATATATTCAAGTGTGGCTAAGATCCCCAAAGGTCTACAGGCCAAAGCAATCTTTATCGTTAACCTTAACCGTTCATATCATGCGCTCACACACAGAGAAATTCACATGCATTTAAACAGAGGAACACACACACCATCATTTCAGACAGGGAAAACCAAAACATGTTACATCTGCGGCACTGCCACCACAACAGTGGCAAAGATAAATAATTGCCGGCAACTTCAATCTCGCTAACAGGACCCCATGCCCTCTGGTTGTGTCTGACAGTCTGGGCAGCCTGTGCCCTCTACAGAAGACAGGCGGAACTCCTCCTCTGAATACCAATAATCTGTCTCCTTAGACACCTTGATCCTGGCGATAAACACCTGGGAATACTGTGCGCTAGTGCGTCACATAATCCCAACTCGGGATCACATTCCTGGCACCGCTAGACAAAGCCAGGTTCTGAAATATGTTCGTGTTTGTCTCATTCTTTTCGGGCGACCCGCTGCTACCTTGTGAGCAGCTCTGGTCGCACAGCTGGAGGTCCTAATATTAGTGCGCTGCCCCGTGTAGCGTGTCCAAAAGGATAGACCACACAGACCACTGAGAACACAAAGACCACCTGACTCCCAGACTCGGCTTGTCTGGGCAGGTGCAAGAGACAGGACGAACGAGGAACTGTACCAACACAATATTTCGAAGACTGACGCCCACTAACTGACACCAAATCAATGCTTGTATCAGAGATGAACGAAGCCCTTGACAAAATCGATAGAGACATACTCTTCAAGGACACAGGGGTCTCGAGACTGACAAAAACAGAGATGAGAGAGGGCCACATTTACAAACACATCAGTCTGCCAAATCACCATGACTGCTGAAGAGACAGAGAACGGGGGGGGGGCTTGGCTGCTCTGATGATCTATTGTTTCCTGCCTCACAGGTCAGGCAAGCAGCAATGCTAAGGTCCACTGACACTAGCGATCAGCGTGGTAAGTACTGAAACTCTAAATCATTGGCATATGGAGACAGTTTATCTGGAAGGGGTTGGCGCCTTGAGACCCCTTAACGATTAAGACTCTTTTGTCTGCGTGTGGGATCACTGTTCAGATGTGGTGGATCCTAAATGGATACCACTGCTCTCAGAGGATGTCAGAGTATTGATGTGATTGAGGCTGTAATGTATGGGGATGCTATATGAGCCCTGCACGGTACAGTGAAAGTAGCCACGCTGGTAGCCTCAGAGGTAGACCACACTGGTCTAGTTAGTTTCTAAGCACTGGGCAGCAAAACTCCACCAAAGTGTAGATCCGTTATGCTCTGTTAGCTTTGAATTTGGTCATCATATTATAGTCATTAATTTAAATGGAAACAAAACCGAAAAAGACAGTTGACACTATGCTGCCTTTCCATCGACAATGGACCCTGTTAATCTGTTGACTGGAGAGACAGAGTATGGAAGATTCCACTGTAAAGACATGTCCTTCCTTTTGCATTACTTCTCTGTCTCTCCTCCCAATCCCCTGCTGTCTGACTCAGACAGTGACAATATTGATGGTGGATTCTCTGTGTTGAAGGTTTGTTCAAGTGTCTACAGCCAGGGTTACCCAGCCCAAACCAGACAGGCCCAGTCCCTGTCCAGCACAGACACATAAAAAACAGAGGCAGAGACACACATCATATCCTTCAGAATGTGCTTTTGTGGGAGGGCCCGGCCCTCGCTGCCCTTTACTCCAAAAGTGAAGTAGGGTGAAGTGCCTTGCCCAAGGACACAACGTCATTTGACACGGCCGGGAATCGAACTGGTAACCTTCAGATTACTAGCCCGATTCCCTAACCGCTCAGCCACCTGACTCCCTGCCACATCTGGGTTAGTACAGCCACCCCGTACGCCGTTTGTAGTCACCGCTCTCCTAGAATTTCACATGAAGGTGTGGCTGTACAAAGCCTCTCTATCTCCTCTCCAACTCAGTGATAGGAGGTGGCAAAACAGAAAGGAAATCTCAGATTTGAGCAGATTTTGCACAGAAAAGATATACTAGGCTCTCCTTCGAATGATAAAACTACTTTCTGATCTTATTTTACGGCCCTAAACTTGATTTGGCACCACAGAAAGAAATGAATGGTTTTGTACCATCCAAGGCACTGATGCGGACTGATGTTTGAGTTCAGTTCAAGGTTGTATAAATAACAGACACTCCATTTGACAGATTAGGCGCCCTCATCAAATGCTCAGTCAGTATACTATGTTTTGAACATGTGGTAATGTTTGGATATACAGTGTACCAAGTTACTGCGACAGATAGGATTTCGCAATAACGGCCCCCGCTCTAAGAGTGTCACTGAGAACTTGAAGCAGGCTGCCATGGCAACGTTGGGGGGAGGGAAGACTAATTTAACCCTTGTGTTATCTTCGGGTCATTCTGACCCATCAGTCATTGTTGACCCACCGTCGTATTGCGACAAATTTACCTCATACAAAAACAAAGTGAAGCATTTTCTTTTAACTGTCGGGCTGTCTCAGACCCCCCACATTGGAATGGTTAAAAGAAAATTATTTTAATTTGTTTTTGTATTGGGTAAAATTGGGTAAACACAACGATGGTTCGTTATGAACCTTTGGGTCATGTGACCCGAAGGCAGCACGAGGGTTAATGGGGGGAAAAAACAGGTAATGTCAACGGATTAGGAGAAATGAAGCTCCAAAATGTCTACAAACTATCCTGAAGCAGACATTCCCTGTAGAGCATGACCTGCTTTGACCCAATCCAACCAGACGCACGCACTCACTAACTTTGTGTCCACGCCAACGTGGCACCTACAGCCATCTATCTATCTCCGTCTTTGTCTTGGCATTAGGAAGACATGCAGTAGAAATGTGAGTGTGTAAGTGTGAGTGTGTAAGTGTGTGCATCGTGTATGTGCACTGAGCAGTGTTGAGTCTAGATGTCTCTGAACCTGGGCGCTGCGTGCCAGGTTAATATAAACAGGTGTATGTGGTACAAGATGTATAAAAGCATAGGAAATGATCTGCATGAGTCAGCCTGTCTAGTATGGGTAATAAGCTGGTGTGTGTGTGTCTTTGTTAAACCTTGATGAGTTTACACACACGTACAGTAAGACATGGGCTGTGCCCATAATAACACTGTCCCAGACGGCCCAGACAGCCCGACTGCCTGCCCAGCTGAGTGACTAACCCCGGCCCTGACACACTGACTTCACGCCTGGCGATGCCTGATGTTTGCATTGGACCTGGAAGCTGCTCAGACACAGACCGTTCACGCTCAACAAATAGTGTGAAAATGCAGGATTCACGTAAGAAATCACAAATAAAACAGTCCTAAACACACAGAGCAGATATGTATTACATACATACACGCATTACAGTCTGTATGCCATGACATGACAGTAAACCATGACATGTTCGAAATAGGTTTTTGCTGTAAATTGTAATAAAACCTTTTTTTTTTCAGTATTACACAGCACTTTTCTAGCCGTTAATGCTAGTGTGTGTGACCTAATGAGAGAGAGAGAAAGAAATACAGTAAGAGAAGAGAGAGAGAGAGAGAGAGAGAGAGAGAGAGAGAGAGAGAGAGAGAGAGAGAGAGAGAGAGAGAGAGAGAGAGAGAGAGAGAGAGAGAGAGAGAGATAGAGAGAGAGAGAGAGAGAGATTTGTGTAGTGGGGCAGTTACACGGAGCTCGACAGCACGTGTTATGGCGACATATTAAGAGCTATTCCTGAACAGTAATACAGTCCAACTGGAATTAATTCAAGTCAGAGACATCAGTTATTTAAAGGGACAAGCAGTCCACTAGCAGATACACTTATCAGCCGTGACTAAGTAAACAGAACTAGGATAAATATTTTACAATGGCTTTGGCTTATACAAGCCTATGATTCAGAAAACTTAAAGGTCACTTTGTTTTTGAAAATAGTTTCATTTACAGCAACCACACTCAAAAGCTTTTCCTAAAATCACACAGGCCAAACTAAAACAGCAGAATTATCAACGAGTCTTCCGCTTTCTCTGCTTTCCTCGAACACATTTCGCCTGCCTTTGCACTTGACCAAATATAAACTTCATGATTCTTGGCAGAGCGACAGACAGTGGGGAGGAGCCTCAGGGCAGTTCAGTTCAGGACAGACTGAAGGACAAACACACGGAAAGGTGGAGAAAGAGAAAGCAACAGGAGGAAAGGCCTAAAAAAATAAACAAAGGTTATTACATATTAAACACCTGCTTGAATCTAGGACGGTAAGTTAGCATTTTGATTATTTCGTACCATATTATGAGAACTGAATTAATATCATGCCTTTTCTTGCATATCACCTTTAACAGACTTAGGCCTCCAACTCAGCCTGTTTTTTTTGCTTAAATTTCTTTTATTATAATGCATTCGACATGTTTTGACCATTTTTTCAGTCTGAAACGTTTGAATGAGATATGCATAGCCAGTTTTAAAATCGCAATAAGGTGACTCGTCCTGTTATTTATAAAGAACCTGGTGTACGTGACGTGGTGAAGCAGTGGTGAAGCAGTGCCCGAGTGGACACCCTCAACATGTAGATAAGGAAGGGGCTTGCGATCATAAATCATTTAAGTCTCCTAGCCTGTGTGATATGGCAATAAGATGTTACAGAGTTTTTCAAATAATTTCAGCTTTGCAAGTGGGACAAAAAAATACAAATTATGGGGGTCAGATGGCTGAGCGGTTAGGGAATCGGGCTATTAATCAGACGGTTTCCGGTTCGATTCCCGGTCGTGCAAAAATTACATTGTGTCCTTGGGCAAGGCACTTCACCCTACTTGCCTCGGGGGGAATGTCCCTGTACTTACTGTAAGTCGCTCTGGATAAGAGTGTCTGGTAAATGTAACTGACAACTGTGCATCTCTTTCTCACTGAAACACACGACAAACTAACACCCTTCATTTTTCATGTGCTCTTTTTCAAGATATGGCTCTGTCTCCTACCGCAATGGTGGCCCGCCGGGTGATTGCAGCCGCATCAGAGGGAAGCCATGAGCAAGCAGGTCGGTCTGTCTTCCTCAATCCCAGTCATATAGAATGTATCTCTGTCGCTAGCTATTGGTCAGTGTGACCATTGTGATCTGATAAAGTGTCAAATCCCGCAGCAAAGACCTGGAAGATCCTGAGCTTTGTGTTGGCCTTGCCTGGTGTGGCTGTTTGCATGGCCAACGTTTATATGAAGACACAGGCACACACCCACGAGAATCCTGAGTTTGTCCCTTACCCGCACCTTCGCATCCGCACCAAGGTGAGACACAAGCCACAAGGGGTCATTCCACGGCTAGAGCTTAACTGCATCTGTTTATCATTCAGTAACTGTACATTTTACAGTTCAGAGAGTCAAATGCCTTTGTTGGTTAAACTATCTTGGAAATGTTGACTCAATTTATTTGTCTATTCTCCATTAGGCATGGCCCTGGGGCGATGGAAACCACTCTCTATTCCACAACCCTCATACAAATGCTCTTCCTACTGGTTTTGAGGGCTCCGACCACTAATAGGACCTATACAGGACTGTGTTCCCTGTACTGTTTGCAACATGCCTTGCTTGATCACACTGAGCCTGGGGCCAGTAAGCACCTACAGCATGGTGTTCCCTGTCAGATGTAATAAAATGGAGTTTATCCTACTTACTACTTGATGCTATGAGTGCCATTTCCTTTGTTCATGTCTGATTACCTGAAATCAATGACCACTGTGTTGGTAAAATATCCTGCCACAGAAAAAAAAGGTAAATACACTTTAAATTGACTGGGTCTAGATTTGGATCAGCATCTCAGAAGTAAGTAACTAAATGTGACATGAAACTAGCTTTCATAGTAGCAGAAATCGTAGCAGAAATTCAGATGGTGTTAAGATAGTATCAAAGACAGACGTATTATGGTAATGCAACTGCTTTAATGTTACCAAACATTTATTTAGGTGTGTGAATTCACATTAGGGTGAAATCTATATCTCTGAATCAGCTAGCAGCTTTTAGAACCCTTTATTTACAGCATTCACAAAATGGCACTCAGTCCATCCCTGATTGTTTCAGTCATACAAGCTTGTTATTCGTCTTCTTAACTACTTTATGATGTATTTACATTTCAAATTCTAAAGAAAAATTATAACGGAAAACATTTTCTAAATTAAATGTCATTAGCATATTACATGAAAATACTTTCAATAAATTATAATATAGCAATATATAACCATTTGTTACATTTTCCATTGTGCGCTCACTGGGCAACTATCATTTTACATGGCAGCTAGATCCTTTGAAATCTACATGTAAATGCTGGATTCTAACGGCCAATTCATTTGTAAACATCAATGCTATCAATGCAAAATCGCTTGAATGAAAAAAAAGTAACGAAAATTTAACGTTTTTAACGCGTTTCTCTTTCAGTCCCGTCATACCGTCTCTTTCAGCCTCTCCATCCAAAACAAGCTCCCCCCCCCCCCTTTCCCCACTGCGTCCGTCAACAAACTTGACGGCCTCCTTCCTCTCCTCCCTCAGCTCAGTGCCGTTGTAACCAGGCTTACTAGGTCTCGTTTCAGAAGGTCAGTACAGTCTGCCTCTCTGGCCAGTCTGCAGAGGCAGTCTCCTGCCCAGGAGAACGGGAAAGGCTGCATGGAGCTCTGGGACCCCAGCAGCACAGACAGACAGGCCCTGCCCAGCCTGGGGTAACTATAGACCTGGGAAAAACAGTATATCTGAGGGAGGAGGGCTCCCAGGACACCGCGCCTATGGACGGCTTTAGAACAAGAAGAGTCCAATGTTGAATTTGTGTCATGTTGCAGATGTCCTTCAGAGGGCGTTGATGTGAGCTTCGATCCTGTAGGGGGCGATGTTTTGCCAATTATAGACCTGGGGTTTGATCTTGGGGTTTGGTTGACGATTGAGGAGACTGTCTCTATGTCTGAGATTATATTTGATATAACTTTGGCCTTTGGTCTTCGTACAGAGGCAGGTTTCAGTTCACCCTCTGTCTGTAGAGGAGAACAGAATCCTGAGACATGTAACTTATCCACCTGCCCGACTGTCCATGGTTTGGTCTGGGACTTGGCGTGGACCTCAGAACCACTCAGATCCAGCCCAGATGTGCGTTCTGCCAGGCTCTTATCAGCGGACTCCCCCTCTGGTCCATTTTGGTCCATATTAGAAGACGCTTTCTTTCCAGCCTCTTCAGAGAGATCAGGTGCAGTGCGTCCAGGAGACAGGAGCACGGCGACACACATATCCTCCACCTCCCTCTGCAGCTCAGTCACTAAAAAACGGCACGCTCCAATCATCACCTCCGCCAAAGGCGTCTTCTGGAAACCCGGTTCCTCCACCGAGTTGCCCTCTGACCCCTGTCTCCACATATCAATCCCCTCACTGGCCAACGATCCCAAAACTCTGCAGTGTCCCCTCCCGGCCTTCCCCTCCCGTTCCTCTGCGTTCTCCACGGCAGCGTTCAGACGGCAGCCGTGCAGGTAGTGAAGCACCGGAAGCAGCATCCCTCTGGTGACATCCTTGATAGGAATGGCCTCCGCGGAGCCGCTGGCTGCTTCCCCAAAGCCCCCCGTCAGCAGAGCCCTGAAGTACTCGGACCCCACGTCAGCTCCCTCAGCTCCAGACACCACCTCGCGATTGGCTGAGACCCGGGTCCCGTCGTCAAGCAGGAAGAGAAGGTCGAAGGCGTAGTCTTCATAAGGGCACGGGTTGGCTAACCGGGGCTTTTTTAAAGGAGGGGGTGAATTTTCGACGGTTTTGTAGACTGATGGGGTCTGGGTCGTTTGTTGGTGTGTTGTGGTTTGGGGACGATCTGGTTTGGGGCAAATTATAAGGCTGGAGAGACAACCAGTCAGCAAGGAAAAGTAGAGGGAGTTGAGCTTGGAGGCGGAGAACTCTTGAGGTGGATTGAGCCAATCTAAAAGAAATCTTTTGCACTCGTTGGTTTGGCTGTGCCCCTCTGCACCACTGTCCTCTGGGCACCCCATGGGTTCCAGAGCCAGAATAAGACCACCGTTGTCCAGCAATAGCTTCTTCAATAGGACCTTGTTACTGAGGAGGAACAAAACGTTATTCTTTTATACCTGTTTAAAATAATTGGGTTTCAGAGCATTACAGTGGATCCGGAGTAGGTATGAAACTTTACTGTCTGACTCACCTGTTTATAAGAGGCAGAGACAGAGCACAGTTCAACTTGTCTGACTCGGAGCCAGACAACATTACGTGGGAGAGGACTCCAGACCCAAACCCAGACTCACACTGGACACGAATATTACTGAGCAGAGTCAGACCTGTAGAAAGACATAATTGTACACTCTAAATCCAACCACAAAAAACAATACATCACAACAATGGCAACATACAAAAATGAAACTTACCAAGCTGTTTAACCTTTGCTTTTACTCTGTCTGTCTGCCTCTCTCCTTTGTCTTCCTCTCTCTCCATGCCTCTTTGGCAGAGATAGTGGCGAATCAGAGCCACTGACCCAGTCCTGACCAGCGCCTGCAGGCAGTTTGGGTTGCAGCTCAGTCTGCACAGCAAGCGGAAGCACCTGCCACTGGGGTCCTGATGTTGGCTGAGGTAAAATAGCAGGCCAGAGATAATGCCTGAGTTGACCAGAGCAGAGCTGGGGTCTGTGGCGTGGGAGAAGCGCGAGAGCAGGAGCAGGATGGGGGACTCAGGGGCCCAGGGTTCAGGGTGGTAGGGGTGGTGGAATGCCAACGTGCGTGGTACCGAGGGAGGGGCATCAAGAGGAACCACATTCGAGCAAACAGCTGTTTGAACACGAGGCCTCTTCCTTGGAGGAGAGGAGAACTTGGATGGGGAGAGAAGGGTGTGAGGTGTCTTACTAGGGGAGGAGAGAGAGACAGAAGAGGGCTGGTGACTGGGGGCGGAGAGAGCTGCATCTTTACAAGGAGACGGCTGGTGGAGTGGAGCCGCAGGGTTGACCGAGGTAGAGGAAGTGACTTTAAACAGGGTAGCAGCTCTGGGGGAGGTAGATGGAAGAGACAAGGAAGGCGAGGAGCACTTAGAAGAGGAAGGACCATCAGAGGAAGGGCTTGGGGAAGATGAGGAAGGGGTATGAAGGCTTCCCCAGTCCCCTTCCACACACCCAGCGGACTCAGGAAGATCCCCTTCGGATGAGATCAGACCCTCAGTCACCAGCCAAGACCTGGGTAAACAAAAATGAGAAAGGTTTAGCTTTGGGTAGTGGTAAAAAATAAAATAAAAACACATTTCCACAAAAATGTAAAAACCTTTGACTCAATATGATAATACACAATAATAGTATATTCTACTGTACCTCAGACTTAGAAAGCTGGATGAACCAAGACCCTGATCCTTCCCCGCTTCCTCTTTCCTGTTTCCTTCTGGTGGGAAGTCAAATGAATCAAAACAAGATGCAGAGAGAAGCTCTGATACAGACATAGTGGAGGTCAGGCTCACATCCATCTTTCCAGCAGAAAACTCTTCTCCTTTAGCCAGCTCTACTAGTCGGGCCACAAGCAAAGGAACCAGTCCCAGTTCCTGCAACTGTTCAAGTGCAGATTCATCATAGACAAAGTCAACAAGCGCCGAAATAGTCAATCGTGAAAGAGGGTGACTCCGGTGGGCATCCATGAAGCCAATCAGCACCTCCAAACCACCACTTTCTTTCACCTTGGCACGGTTCACGGCCTCTTTGCAGCATAGACAGAGGGCTTTCAAGAAAACTCCAGATTTCAAGGCATCCTTTTTCACCTCCTCCGTAAACTTCTGAATGGCCCCGAGAGACCCTACTAGGGGACGTAGGCATCCTTGAGAGCACAAGTTGGCCAGGGTTTTCAAAGCAAACTCCTCAAAATGTTTCCCAGTCTCACCTGACGCCATGACTCCAAGTTGAGCAAGGACCCCAGAACGTGAAACTTCCCTGGCACATTCCATCCCACATCCCCTTGTTAGCTCGTGGAGGGCTCGGAGGACTGCCCGCCTCAGCCCAAGGGGGTATTCTGGGGCAATGAGCGGGGCAAGAGCAGACAAGGTGCCCTGGGTGACCAGCAGGAGGCGGTTAGCGGGCGTATCAGATAGATATAGAAGCGTGCGGGCAGCAGATTGGGCGCACTCCATTTTGGGGCAAGGGGCTTTGCTTGGATCAGCTGAGGGAGAGGAAGGGGCAGATGACAGGGACACACAGAGTAGAAGAAGAGGAACGCCACCTGTGTGAGAGAAAATATCATTCATTCATTACAAATAAAAACTCTTCCGGAGTGTTCCTCTTAATAGTATCATCAGTACAATAACATCAACTGTCAAACGTGGCACACAGGCCCCCAAAATATAAACACCACACAATAATGCAGCAAGACAGACAGTTGTCGTGAGACTTGCCTTCAGAATGGATGAGGGTTGAGCTTTCTGGATCCATGGCCAGGTTCCCCAAAGCTCTGGCCGCCCTGTTCTGGACCGTTACCACAGCAACATTTCTCTTCAAAATATCCACTACGAAGAACAGAGTACATTTTCAGCAATGAACGACATATCACTAGTCATAATTAATGTGATTATAATCACCCGTCACTTACCTACAACCGATATTCCACCCAGCTTCCGTACCTGCAGAGGTGGAAAAGTTGGAAGGGATAAGATATCAAATGAAATCATTTACATTTTCATTCATAGTCATTTCTTGTTCAGTTCTTTCACATTCAAAGCTTACGTATAGATCTTTCATCTTTAAAGCTTACCACAAACCGAGTCTCCCTCTCCGTGCAGCAGTTGGCCAGGATACTGAGCGCCAAGTCCAGGGTCTTCCTCGAACATTTAGGATCCTTGATCAGGTTTAGAAGGGGCTTGAGTCCACCTTTAAGTCTAAATCGGGTGATCCCACTGCCACTTCCTTTGATGTGCTGTGTGCGGATGGCCACCAGCGATCGCCACTGCCTGGCTTTGGTCTTGGTGTCCGTTTCTCTGCCGCCACCACCTGTGTCTTTCCCAGTCATTACTTTTGTTTGGTCCTCAGTTGCTGGTCCAGGTTTTGAGAGTTGAGATAGGCACCATGTAAGTGACGATTCAGGCAAAGATGAAGATGCTTCTTTCAAGGTGCTTTTTTCAGTTGCTTCCATTGTTGTGGTGATGCCACAATGGCTTGACCCCCTTACTCAAGTCACTTCAGTTCAGAGACTTGGGATTTCATTGAGAATGAGAGGGGGTGTTGATGACAAAATTGTTTTTAAAGTTCCCTATGATCAAGTCATAAGAAATTAAATATGAAAAATATTTAAACATCAACCGTAATCTATTTAAGATTTTAGTAAGTCCAATAAAAAGGTAATCAAAATAAAACTACAAATACCGTCATGTCAAGTGGGAAAGAATTACAAACTGACAACCCCTCAGCAATGCTGCTGGGAATTGGAGTTCGTGTGGCTTTGGTCCACTCCCTAAAAAACAGGCCTACATATGTGAGAAGGCCAACCAAACGATATAGTTATTTAAGGTGGGAATGCAATAGGCCTAACTTTATTCTAAATATTTTGAGTTTTCGTCTCAAGAATAACTACCCTTACTGCTGCATTCTTCCTCTCACCCGCATTAATTTAATCAAACAAAAAACAATCGTCTCGGTTAGCCACTAACGCCATCTTTAGCCGAGCAACAAACGGGGAGGCGGTCACGAAAAGGGGGAGGGATGTAAGGGGTGATACGTGTGCTTATTTAACCATGGGTCCTGTAGTAAATATTGTGTGAATTCTTTATCTATATGCCTTTTCGGAGCTGGATTCTTGCCGTTAATGTTCTCTCTCTATCTTTTTAAAACACGAGCAGTAACTCTGTGACATCAGTCAAATTTAAAACATAACTGTTACCATGTGTAAAGTTAAATGTGTCCTCTACAGAACTACATGTCCCGTATAATGATAGCACGCTTTCTCATTTTGAGGGGTAGTTCTTAAGGTCCAGGGATTGTAGTTCACAAAACCAATCTGCCCAGCGTTTATCAATCCTCTCTGAACTACAATTCCCAAATTAGTAAAGGCTCGAACGATTGCATTAACGTCGTCATGAAGTGAAGGTTGTTATACTCATCGTTTTTGTTGATGCGGAAAATTCATCGGTGCCACACGGAGTTGTTAAAGTCTACGATAGAATCGGTTGATGAATACTTACATTAACAACAGCATTGTTGTTGTCGCAGGGTAATACAATGGAGGTTATGGAGGGCGAGACAATTGTAACAGAGACTGTTGAAGTAGAAGAAAATCCAACAGTGTCCAGTGTGGATTCTGAAAAACCAAATGCAGGTCAGTGCTTCGTCCAACTCTTTTAGTCTGTACAGCGCTCATCAACAGAACATGCGAGGTTCAGATTTCTCATCAATTTGGAGGAAACTATATGCATTCTCTGAAATTACACTTAAGGTGTAACTGTTTAGCACCTTTTACAAGCAATATACCAGAGGGCTATGTCAGAAAAAAAAAAGAAACAAAAAAAGAACTTTTCATTCATTTAAAAAAACAGACCCAGTCAAACTTAAGACCTGTGTTTATTCATGTTTTTCCATTGTCACTGTTCTCAGAATTTGTTTGGACTTTGCAAGCTACATGGCAACTTGCCCACACCCGACTGGAAATGGACCAGGCTTTCGACCAGCCAGTGTGCAAGAAAAAGAAACTATGGGAGACTGTAGCAGAGAGGGTGACTACCAAGCTGCGGGCCGCCGGGAACCCTGACGTCACAGTCAAGGCCTACGAGTGTGACCTCAAGTGGAGGAACATGCTAGCCACATACAGGAAGAACGCGGAGAGGGCCAAGAGACTAGGTGTAGGCAGCGTCCACTGGGAGTTCTTTAAGGCCATGCACGAGGTCCTCGGTAAGAGCCGCGAGGAGATCGAAGCACAGCGCAGGGCTAAACTATGCGGAACAAAGTTGGGGAAAGCTATCGCCAACAAGAGGTTCACTCCCATCCTCCCAACCCCTACTCTTACAGCTGCACCCTGCCCGGCCCGGCCTCCACAGGATGTGCTACAGTTGTACATGGAGCTTCAGGAGAGGAAAATGAACATGTGGGCCCAGCAGAAGGCTTTGGAAGAGAGGAAGATAGAGGCGATAAACAACTTAGCTCGTGCCATCTCAAGTTTGTCTCAAAACAACACTACTCCACTGACAAAAGAGTAACAGCAATATCCAGAGCATGGATAACCAATGACTTGATTGTAAACTTGACTTGTGACCACATGGGAAGGACTAGAAAAAGATACTTTTGATTTGTAACGATTGACTGGATCTCGTCACTCAGATGATGAGAAAGCATTGAGTGATCTTCACTTTATTGTAAGATCCAAGTGTGTTTTATGTACAGATAAAGAAATACACAAATAGTTCCTAACGTGGTCAAAATATTGTAAATTGCTTTTAATAAAAAGAAAACTATAACAGAAGGGATGGGTCAAAAAAACATCACACATTACTGAAATCCAGAGCTTGATAGAGTAAACCTGCAACGGCTTCTCTTCTCTCCACACCTTCAATATCGGTTTCACCCTCTCCCTCCTGCACACTTGCTTCCTCCTCGATCTCCCCTCTGACCTCTTGACCCATGTCAAGGAAAACATTGTGTAGTATGCAGGCAGTCAGGACAACTGCTTTGGCCCTCTCAAAGTTACCCATGTCCAGATACCGGAGCCTTTGAAACCTCGTTTTCAGGTCAGCTATGGCCTGGTCGTAAGCACAAAAATGAACCCCCAACGTCCTGTTATAGAGATTCTCTCTAGGACCATGAGTGATCGTGAACGGGGTGAGAATCTGTGTACAGACAGGATATCCTACTCGAGCAACAAGGCAAGACCCAGGAGGCATCATTTCAGGGTGCTGTTTGAGTTTGTCTTTAAGAGAGCTGCCTCTGGTGGTGTCTGATCCCTTACTGATCCTGCAGTGTATGAATCTGCCTCTGAAGTCACACACCAGCTCCAGGTTGAGCCAGGAGTCAGGATGGACCTCTTTTTTCATCTTTTTAACCTCTGTCACCACACTGTCAAAATCTTGTTTCCCAATCGGTAGGCGGATAGGTATGCGGGTGTTGCCCAGGACCCCCAGGACCGTGGGAATATCCTGCTTCTCCGGTCGGACGGCTTTCCCCAGCAGGCTGGACAGGGGCTGGTGACTTCCTCTTTCAGTAGAGCCTGCTAAGAAAATACAAAAAGATGTGTACATTGGTTGTAGCCTACATTTATGCACGTTCTACTGTCAAAACGACACAGGATGGATTGGCCAATCGGACTAAAACATTGAGATATTTCAACGAGTAAGAAAAACCTTGAGCATTGTTTTAAATGTAAATTCATCAGTTCACCGTCAATAAGCCTATACCTACCAACAGGCCATTTGATGAGTTGGTCTTCAAGCATGTTGACACGCTCACAGAAAGAGAAGAAAATCCTATGGATGTTTCCTTTCTCTAGACGGAAACTGCTAGAAACAGAGCGATAGCTGATGCGCTTAGACAGGAGAGTGAGGGACAGGACAACAGTGTGGGATAAGGAGAGACGAGCCCGGCCTGACAAACGGCTCCTGCTGTAACTTGAATTGGAATTCTGCAGGAGGTCTGTAATACACTAAAAGATCGCACACTCAAAAACAGCACAACATTGCATCTTGTCAAATTATCGCTGATAAACTTGTGGCTAAAAAGATTAGATTTACATCTTTGGGTTCAAATATAGTAGCTACTATGCTTACCTTCACTGCAATATTGTCCACAGAGTCACTCGACTGTTGTGTCTCGGACCCCTCCTGTTGTTCAGGGTGAAATGTACTCGATTCTGTTGATAGGACCGTTTCAGCATGCACTTGAGGTTCTACCCGCTGTAGGCACATAGGGGCAGGTTGGACCCGAACCTGGGATAAAAGTTCTGTTTCCAGGATTTTCTCAACTGCCTGGTCCAAGCTCTGTTCAAGTTCACCTTGGGAAAGAGGTTCCCATTCTCTCTGCATCATCTCCAGCACTGCTCTGCCAGCAGACTCCACGTACCCACTGTACATTACGTGCTGCTGGTTACAATCAATGTATGGAAACTAATCGGACCTTAAAGAACTAGGTAGGTACCAGCTACCGTTACTTATTTTCTCATTCTAACGTTTCTACGTAGCTAGCTCGGTGCTACAGTCCAAGTTGACAGGTCAGGTGCCACGAAAAACTAGCCAGCTAAGCACAACGTTGATATTGGTACTAAACCTAGTTGGCTATACATCTTGCCAAGTTGTCCAGGTAGCAGTCAGTGATGTTCACCAATAGTCGACAAACTGTTCAGAAATCCACAAAATTAGATGAAAAGTATGTATAGGCTAGAAAGCTACCTAGCAAGCAAAAATGTGAACGCATGTTTAACGTTCGCACACTGCGACTGCGCGCTTTGTATTTGTCCGCAGGAAGCAACCGCACTTAAAGCCACCGGGACCAAGCTCCGGACGGGGGGACCTTCTCAGTCGCTACACCCTCGCTCTGGAATGTCGTCCCCAGTCAATCACATTCGACAGGCAACTACCCTGACATCATTCAAACAGGCCCTCAATAACTACCTTTAAGTTTTTGTTCAACAATTCACCTCCATATCTCTCCCTTCCCCTCTATGATGCCTCTAGTTTTTAACTATCAAGTGGCTACATGTCTTTTTGTCCCTATGAAACGTTTTTGAGTATTTTAAAAAGCACTATTAACATTTAATGCAGGCTATTGTTAGCCTATATTATTTTTCAAATAATGTTCGTGTTGGAGTTGGATCTAAGTAGCTTCACATAATTCCCTGTGGCACTGTGTAAAATAGGCCTATGCCACAGTCAGTCACACATTTTGCATGATACTACTTCACTGGATGTATGCTCTCATTTGTATTAAATGACATGCATTTCCAAGAGCTTGCAAAACAACGATCAGCCAAAACAATTACACACCAGTCATGTAGTCATGTAACACAGTTAGCAGGGGGTGCATTTCATGGCAAGAAGGAATACAACAAGCCTGCCATGAAATGCACCCCCCTCTATTGTCTGTTCTGTATATCCCAGCACCAAATGATTCTTACTGTACATTGAGGGAACTAGTATGAGTAACCAGAGTAAGTTTCAGGCATGTGACACCTTCCTAGTCAGAGTTAGCAGGGGGTGCATTGTATTTACGTCAAAAGGAAAACAAGGCCTGCAATGAAAAGCTCTCCCCCCGCATACTTTCTTCCCTTCTACCCCAGCATCATGTACATTTAATAAGCATGCATTTAATACCAATACTGTGTAATGTGTATGTATAGGTTGGACAGGTCTGAAAACAGAATAGTCCATGGTAGGTCAACGTTGGTTTGCGTTCTTTACTATACGGTTTGAATGACGAGTTTTAAGGATTTTATTCTCAACAGATAACCGATATTCTTCTCTTGAATTTTATAAACAACAAAGTATAATGTGAGACATCTGTCTCCCCTCCGTTTGGTTGCGATATCAAGACGAGGGGGTGCCTCTCATGGAAGCCGTGCATCTGATGGCACAACACCGGTAGTTCACACAAAATCTTCATTCTCTTCAATCGGAAGTACCGACCCTAGGGTATAAAATACATAAATGTTGTGCACTAAAAGGCCACACTTACAAGGTTGAAAGAGACATTTTTTAATATTAATTCAAGTTTTATACAGGAACTTTATAAAGTCCCACATTAAAAAGGGCTTAATGGTACACCATCTCAACGTGTCTTTATGATTGACACCTTTTCAAATTTAAGTAGATTCCTGCTCTTTTACAATATCTTCTGTGTTTCATTAGACTGAGAGATCAAGTCTTGTCCTGGACTCCAGGATTATACCAAATCTTCGCTACTTAAAAAAACATACCTTTTAGTATAGACCTTAACTGGAGACTTGAGATTGGGTTTTTGAACACAAAAGAATATCATTTTAGGGGGAAAAATAAGCGTATTACTCAAATGGATGTACAAACAAGACAAGGACTCAAATGAAAACAACAGACAAACTCCAGTGCAAAGGTAAAAAAAACAGTGGAAAACTAAATACCTTCACACCATAACTACAAATGATACCAATTGTAAATCTTGCGTGTTTTCCACTACACTTTACATTACAATCTGCCATTAACAGGTTATTCTTTTTTATTTTATTTTTATTATCGGAGACCTATTTCATGCACATGTTCTCTAGATAAGCTATTAACATACAAACACACAAACCCTGCTGTTGCATCAAATGCAACCATCCAAAAGTAAATTTTAAATGCTAAATCAATATTAATACTCAATAGAAAAACTAACATTTGCGGTCAGCAACAGGGATTTCTAAAAATGAAATGCACACGCACCCCAAAACCTCCATCCCCCCAAAAACAAGCAAACAACTACTTTTGCATAAGGCCAATCACCCACCCCCTTTCCTCACCCCACCAAAAAAATATTGAAATTAAATAAGAGATCCGATTCTCGTCTTCTCAACGAATCCTTTTTCTTTTTTTTTTACAGACAGTGGTGTGTAACAAATCAGTAAGAAATCTTTGATAAAGGATATTGAGAGCCGATTTAAACGTGCGTGAGCTTAGCTGAGGAGAAATGTGGCAACAAGTTATAGAAAGTTCCCCTCTTCGTGAACAAGGGGGTTTTTCCTGCAGAAAATGAAGATCTCACAAGTATATCTGCATGTAACACCACTAGTCAGTAAATATGCCCACCAAAGCACGACTTCCTGGATTTCACCCCTTCCCAAATCCCTGTCCCTCTCTTATTGGTTGCCCCCTTCCCCTCACTGTACGGCCTGCTCATTGGCTGTGCTGCCAGAGTCCTGAGGCTTCATGACGTCGGGGAGCTCAGGGGGGCTGGAAAAGGGCTCAACCCTCAGCTGTTCAAAAGCATCATCTAAGAGACGAAGGGGGTTGTGGCAGTTAGAAAAAAAGCCATGTGGGTATAAAGAGTCCATGTACAGTATGAAAACCAAAAGGCTACTGACTAATGTCATCAAGAGATATATTCAAAAAAAATAAGTGTCACAGACAATGTGCAGTCACACAATATCTTAAAATCACAATGGGTGCATGTAAACTAGGGCGTCCCTATCGGTTACTCACCACTGAGGCGGAAAGCTAGTCCAACTGTAGCTGGGGCCTGAGGTCTGGCTGTCTGGTTTGTAAATCCACAGTCTCCAAGAGTCTTGCTATCCTCAAGCAACATGTCATCCTGAAAACAGAGACATAAAGAGGGGAGGTGAAGGAGATGATTTGGAAATGATACAGATTAAGACCCTGTTTTACTCATCAAACCAAGCTTACAAAACTGATTGTAAGACAGATCTTGAAAGTTTTGAATCAGTTTTATTACACAAATACGTAACATTCTTAAACGGCTAGCGGCCTACACAGTGACAGGGTCCAATATAAATTTACCTTATAAAGTCTTTGCTCCTCTGGTGCCTTCTTTAAGATACCCTCAACAATGCGCTTCAGTTCATAGACAGTGGTGGACTCTTTTGCGTCAGTGAAGATGGTCGTCTTGTGACGCCTGATCATCAGAAACACATCCTATAACAACAGAAGTCAAGACATTTAGGAGTTTGCTAAAGAAAGCACTGCTCTTATATACAGTTTACTGTATGTTCTTACATACAGTAGACTGACATGTTTTATTGTGAAAACGTCCATCTATTTCAAAAGCGATCAAGCACTGTGCTGTGAACCAAGTGGAGGTGGATGCTAGATTCAACAGCTATAAGAGCCTCATTGCATAGCTTTCTGAGTTCTGTGGTACTCAGTTCTAGTTGTATATAATAATAGCAACTTGTATGTAGTCTACACAAATATATGGGACCCAATATATGAAATGAGCCATTCTTTCTATCGTGAATGTGGAACGCTCTTCGTTTTACGCCCAAGCTAGTCATTCAATTCAACACTTGACATCTGCAGAATTTAACTGCTATTAAATGAGCAGATCTCCAAGCTGTATCAGTTAGGTGGGCTCTAGTAGCTTTGTGCACTAGCTGGTGAAAACAATTTAGGCTAGCTAGCCAGACAACCAACCAACAACAAATAGCTAACTCAGCTCCATATCACCAGCTAGCTAGTACGTTAAGTACGTTCAAGTCCATTTCTAGCTAGGTGGCGGACCGCCTTGTTTTATCTGAACCGGTGAGGTCAAGTTTTTATTTGATTTTATATTAGCGAACGATCCTCCTACTTTTACTAGCGACATTATTCCGGCTAAGACATTTAATGACAGTGGCAAGAAAGTCACTGCCTGTTTTGGTAGCCGCATTTGTTGCTAGCATCGGTTAGCAAGAAAGCCAACTTGCTAGTTGGACCATAACAAACATATGTTCATCTGGTTCGTCGGTACTGACACTTGCTTATAGCATCTACGCTAGCAAGATTAGCCTAGTACAGTAAGGTACTTAGCCTAGCCAGCTAGCTAGCTAACTAACGATATAGAGGCGAAACAAAGAGATTTGGCTTCCGCCACTCACAGATCGAAATGTAAGATCTTACATGCAAGTATACATTTAGTCTCGGTAGCAAATACATTCATGAGAGCCACGATGACCGAATCCGTTATAAAATAGATCATTTATAGCAAGCTAACATTAGCTAGCCATATTCCACTCACCATTTCTCTCGCGCTTGGTTGCACCTACACCTCCGCTATCCCACGCTGCACAGCGACAATCACAACAGCTGTCTGAATGCGGAAAGTGTGCCGGCAGGGAGCAGGCAACTACCTTTTTTTGCAAATAACTTGCACCCACCGTCATAATACATTTCATGTACTCATTAAGTGTTCTGAATTAAACTCCAGATTTGGAACAGAGAAATTGTTAAACCAATAATTCTTTATTGACTTAATTTCATTTTTTCCCAGCGCCACTACCAGAACGCGTAAGCAATTAATGATTTTTTTTTTTTTTCTGAAACTGGGCTTTCACCATAGATTCACCATATAATCTCTCCCCCCCCCCCCCTCCCCTCCTGCTCATGCAATGCAACTGAGGCAGATGCAGGTACAATATATAATCGTGTGACAATTCCTTAAAGTCACTAACACTACCCTTACCTCTCACTTTCTTGACAAGATCAAAACTAAGCATGATTCCTGCATAACCAGGTTTTGATCATGGGGGTGAAGTTAAAACATTCGACAAAAGTCTGTGTTTCAGTTTCAAACAAACAAAAAACATTCACTGTTGAACGATGAAGGCCACCCGCATGAGAGTGTTACTTTCAGATATTTCCTTTTCACATTCCTTTCCAGCAATACCTGCAACATTTTCAGTCAGTCATTTTTTTTGCAAAAGATCATTTCAACGATTAAATACATAGCATAAAAGACGAAAAAAAACAATACGATTTCACCCAAGTATGTGTTGAGGCTTAGGTTCCACTCAAGACAAAAACATAGGTCTTTTGTAGGCAATCGAAGGTGTGCAATAACACCTGAAAGCATCACATTACCAGAAAACTGCTTGTATCATGTGTTCCTAACTCACCATGTACATCAGTGTCTTGTTTTTGATTAAACTGGATTACAAAGATGCTCTCTCGGATCTCTGCAACACAGAACTGTAGAGGAGAAGAATAAACAGCATTCCTTAGAGCCCTCTATAAACAAACACATCATGTTCATTTTATTGATTGCATCACTGTATGAGGCAACAAACACCTTTCACGTACAGGCACATGTCTGGGTACAGTGTTGGGCTGCAGCCTCTTACAATGCAGGAGGGATAAAGGCCTCTCCTTTGTTGTGGAGTGCTCTTGAAAGCACAGACTGAAAACCTTGGCAGGTAGGAAGACATCCCAGTTGTGTCCATGTTCCTTCAAAAGATCAGTCACCATCCTGTTGAAGTACAGGGTGACTCAGTCTTCAGAGTATGAAAACTACTAGATACTTTTAACAGAAAATTAAAAAATCTTGTGTGTTGTTAATGTTAAATCACTAACCTGTCAATCACGTCCTGCATTTCCAGATCCAGTATGCCAGTTTGCCGATGAAAGACTACAAGTGGCTCACATAGCCCCTTTAGTTGTTTTTTCAATGCGTCATTGATCTGAAACATTTACGCCAAATTATTTAAACTCCCAACGTTTTGAAGAACGTAAAGCACACTAAATATTTAGTGAGTCTCACATAGACATCCAGCAACCTGTAAAGATACAGGTAGAATCACAGACTAAACCATCTATGAAAACAGTATACATCCCCAAAAAAGTTTTTACTAGAACTTTCTTTGTTTTCAGGATCTTTCAAACATATATTACAAATAAATGGGGGCCTGTGGGAATGTAAATGTAAACAACAAAAGCTAACAAAGTCATATTATGTATGAGATTTGAGTTGTGTCTCACTTTTTTAATAAACTTCCGGGTCAGACGAGATAGTATTTTATATGGGAAACCAAAGTGGGAGATGATGTCAACGATATGGCTTGCAACCTCCACTGAGGTGTTTACTCTGAGGGGGAAGGCTTCCAACCATTTGGAGTAGTAGTCAGTCACAGTCAAAATATACTCGCTTCCATTCAGTGTTGTGGGCATTGGTCCCCTAATATCCAAACCCAGCCATTCCCACGGACCCTTCACCTGAGTAGAAATAATTAACATAATGAAATGAAATAATTTAGATCAAAGACAGGACACAGAAACGTATCAATTAACTAAACAGTGAGTTGACTGCCAAGGATTACAAGCTCTTTGTGATGCATGCAGGATCGATATGGACTCCTTACCTCTATTATGTGCTTGAGAAGTAGGTCATTTTGGAGTTCTTTGTTTTCAGTTTCCACCTGTAGATGAGGGTTAGGGTCTGATCAGGATGACAGAGAAACCAATGAGCCATTAGAGGTATACCGAACTACTCACGTGAGAAGAGTTTACACCTGCCCATCGGATACTCTGCAAAAAAAACATGCACGATATTACAAAATATCTGTATCTCTCGGCTTAAGCAATTTTCTTTACTATGAACTTTACAGCAACCATGGAATACAACAACAAACATTCGCATTAAGTAGATTGAATAAACCGAAACATAAAGTCAAGCATCTTACATGTGGCAGACAGTAGTCCCCGTGGAAAAAACCTGGAAAAGACTCAATCGTTTGGATTGAATCGTCCATCAAAGTTACCCAGGTGCCACCCTCATCAGAGTATCTGACACAATGAAATAATTACATTTTATAGGCTAAATATTTATTCAGCTTGTTCTAAACAACTGCTTGGACTATCCACGTTTTTATTCTCACTCTCATTAAACACCAGGAGCTAATACAAAGAGCAGAAATTTCTCCTGTATTAATTAACTTGCCTTTTTGGTGTCTTTGATTTATCTGATTTGGCAGGTTGGGCAGGACTTGACTGTGTTGGTATTTCAACAATGGAACTCTGCAGTTATAATGAAAATAAAGGGCATGAGTAATAATCACTCATTAGAATTGTATTTGTGAGAGGAGTAGGCCTATGCATTACATACGATTTGAAACCAAGGCACTACATTGGCTTTATGACACTACTAATTCTTAATTTAAAGTTATTGCTTACCACTGCTTGTTTGCTTTTTTGGCTGAGAACCACCTGGAATTACAGATAAAGACATAATTCATAACATAGGAAATTACAAACTTGCTTTGGTCAGAAGGCAGATTGGGACATTCAACAAGTGGCAGGCTATTGACAAAATCTGACATCTAAATACAACGATCAATTATTCATCGCTGTGCTGAACTAATGTTGTTCTGAAGAGCACCTTTTTCTTTTTCATGCTGCCTGAAAAGTTGAAAATGGTCGGAACTGCGTTCGCTCGGATTCGTGCTCGTATATCTCCACCTATAATGTACTTCGGCTCAAAATGACTGAGACACAGGACCGAAAATCGAGAAGGAGTCCAGCCCTTCCACCTCAAATTCACAAGCCATTTCTTTAGCCGTTTAGGATCTTTGAGTGGGAATCTGTAAAGACAAGAATAAAAGACATACATTGCCATAACATAAATGACTAAATGTAAATAACATGGCATCAAAATATTTGGCTTTATAGATTTCCTTAGCCTCTTGTGTTGCTTGATGCTTTTCGACATGCTGGCATACTGTACATGAACATGATGAATACAGGCGCTAGGCTATCCTGTATGTGGTCGGCTTGTCCGTGTCAACGTACGACTACAAACCCTTACCTTACAAATTTCATGCCGGCTTTAGTGCGATTTTCACAATTGTATGCAGAACATTTTACTTTACCCATTTTAGCTATAGCTTATTTTAGCCTGCGCTAGCTAGCACAAATGTTCCAGCAAATGTATTTGGAATTGTTCTAGGTCAGAACAGATCTTTTCTGGTCCGACATATTTACAAGCAGATTCAATATACGAGCTAGCTACTGTAGCTATACAAGTTAAGTTGTTCTAAATAGTTTAAACAAACTGGCAAGACAACCTCACGTCATCGGATGTTATGGTGTACAACGAACTATAATTTGCATGTGGAATTTTGTTGACTGCACGTGCGCCCCACTTGACTCGGACTGGAACAACAGACCTAAGACTACCTGCCGATACCTCATTTCGCACAATGCACTACTTTATTTTTTTGATTTATAAATATTTTTAACAATTTTGCATTGTTCATAAATTTAAAATAGAAACGCTGTATTTTGTTTCATCTGTGGTTTCTTAAGAATTGGTGATAGCGTACCCACCATTAATTGTCATGTTGTAGATGAACTCTAATGGGTTATGTGGGTTTCTGTTTTGAAGCAGGTGAGGCCTCTAATTAGTTGTCTTTGGATGGGTTACAGGTGGGAAAACCTTTACCCACAAGGGTTGTAGTGTGGTTAACATGTTGAGAGATGGTCTCAGGTAAACTACTTACAATGGTCCTAAGTGTTTCCTGGTGTGAACACTATGATTATAGTTTATGTCTGGGACAAGCTTCCTGTGCTTCTGGTAACTTGCCAATGTTGCTACTTAATTTGCTGAATAGGTAACAGAAATGATATAATATTAAGAGAGCAGCACATGCTTACATTTATTAAACAAATAAGTTCTCTGTGTGAAATTGAACCAACGAGACAAATGTTGATAAAAAATGCAATCTATGTCCAAAGCAACTTCAACTGCTCTTCTTTTTCCATTCAACCCTCCACTCGTCCCAGTCTAGGAGGTTTCTACTGATTTGCCATCCAGCTTCTTCCAAGCCTGTAAAGTGTCATGAATCAGCAAATATTTAGTATACTTTTTTTTTTTTTAACTTTACAATGAAGAAGAATCCCATTGAGGTCTTGTAAATTGGCCATTTGTCTTGCACATGAACTATTTTCATCACCATGCATTCTGGGATGTATATTTAACTTACTGGTCTAATTAGCAAGACAACTACACAATCACATTTCTGAGTTGTATATGTATTTCAGGTTTCCAATGTATACCATGCTGAATATTTGTACTTAATTTATAGCTTACCTTTAAGGAATGGCTGGAATATTTGGTCCATTAGCTTGTCACTCTCATAGACAAGATCCCAATGGTCTAGTGGTAAAAAAATAAAACGATTGTGAAGAGGAATTGTTTGACATGCCAAGCTATTGTATTGGAACATACATATCCTGATGTGATGAATGGATAAAACAGAATAGGGCACACCTGTACCTTTTTTTTCCCCATGTGAAATTGCGAGTTGCTTGAGAGCCCCCTCTAGTGGTGCTACAGGGCGTAACACAGTGCTGATACAAAGTGCTTGGCACATGGCCCAGATCTCATCACACACTGATGCCTCTGGTCCCAAACAAACACATACGCAACCTGTGTAAGGGTGTAAATTAAATTACATTACATTTAGTCATTTAGCAGACGCTCTTATCGCGACTTACAGTAATTACAGGGACATTCCCCCCGAGGCAAGTAGGTTGAAGTGCCTTGCCCAAGGACACAACGTCATTTGGCACGAACCAACAAGCTTCTGATTAATAGCCCGACTCCCTAACCGCTCAGCCATTTGACCCCCCAATGAATGAACTACATATACTATTAACATTGTTTTAAACATGTAAGACATGAAAAGTTATACATACCATGTTTGACTCCTATGAGAAAAGGTCTATTACTGTTTTTCATAGCCGCTTGTAGGTCCTCGAAGCTAAACAAAGGGAATGACTTATATAATTGTGGACAAATAATATATATACAACAATGCAACACAAAGCGACCCTTTCCCTTTACCTGTTAACAAGTTCCCCAAGTCTCACCCCAAGTCTGATGGGAGCAGTGCTTGTGAACTCTGTAAAACAAACCATTCTACTCCATTGAATACATTATTGTAGATCATTTTCTAACACTGTACACAACTTCGATATAAAAAACAGTATTGGCATCCCGCATTGGGAACGACAGCCGTACCTAGAAACACAGGTTCTCTGTGGTTAGCCTCTTGTGGACTTAGGACCCGTCCATCTCTCAGGTACTGTCGGAGCAAAATGGCCAGTCGAGCTTCGTTGAGGGTTTCCATGACCACTGAGCGTACAGCTTTGTAATTGGCAAACAAGTGTAGGATTGTGAAAACTGAGAAGAGGATGAATGTCAGCCTAAGGAGCAGAGATGGGAAATACTTTCACCCATTTAACCCAAGATGTCAATTATCGTGAAAAGATGTCCATAAAAACAACAACTATGAATTAGCTTTATTTTGTAGCTTTATCAAGCACTTGGGTTGAAATGCACGTAATGCACTGACCCTAAACATAATGTAACTAATTTAAGACTTACAGTGGATTATCAGTGACCAGAGGAATTAGACCCAGACTGATGAGCAGCCCTGCCAGATTCACCAAAGTCTCCTGCACAGAAGACAACATACAGCAAGACAAGCATGTTAGTAAAGAGAAAGCCATGGTTATGTTAGGGAGTCAGTTGGCTGAGCGGTGAGGGAGTCGGGCTAGTAATCCGAAGGTTGCCAGTTCGATTCCCGGTCATGCAAACTGACGTTGTGTCCTTGGGCTGGATAAGAGCGTCTGCTAAATGTCTAAATGTAAATGTTACCTGTATATCAACAAGAGAAAGATATATGACGTGCCTGACTGCCATCTTTGGCAGAGATGTCGGCCATGTTGTCTCTGCGAGCTTGGTGCATGGTCAAAGCAGCTCGGGTAGCCCCTCCTGCCACACCCACGACCGACTGAAAATGTAAAGAGAAAGAAAACACAAGTCATAATCAACAGTGTGTTATCATGTGTCTTCCTGGTACTTAAAGAGTAATATATCCCTATCTACAGCTCTGGAGAAAAAAATTAAGAGACCACTTCACCTTTTTCTTTTATTTACAAAAACAAGTTGAGAAGGACAATTGTGAGTGAGCAACAGAAGGGTAAAATTTGCAGTGGCCTCTTGAATTTTATCCTTCTGTTCCTCACTCAGAATTGTCCTTCTCAACTTTTTTTTTTAATGAAAGAAAGAGGTGCAGTGGGCTCTTAATTTTTTCCAGAGCTGTATTATCATAGAAACAAACACACCTTGAACACTCCTGCAGTGCACACAATTACAGTGAAGCAAGGACGAAAAATGGGAGCCAGAATTTCCATGAACATGGCAATGTCATTGAGAACATCGGCAAAAAGTCTGGTGGAGAAAACAAGTAGCATCTTAAATAGCCAGCAAAATGTACTAAATCAGTCTGCCCTTTAAATGTTCTGTGCTTGCCAACACTACCTCCATTTTTTGGCTTCAGAGTCCAGTTTGTTCCTAGAAATACAAATGTGATATTGACATATTACTAAAATATGATGCGCAAAAGATAACAGTAATGTGTAATATAGATACTATAACACCCACCCTTTATGCCAAGCAAAGAGTATTCTTCCTAACATCCCAGTGCCATCTACAAGAGACAAATAACAAATTCAAAAAAAATATATATACCAAAAAAAAGTTGGAAAATTGGTAATTTTTACATTTTCAAGACACTCACCTCGAAGTAGCCAGGTAATTGTTGCAGCAGCTACCGTTGCTTCTTGGTTTCCGACACCAATTCCTCTTAAGGAAGCTTGAGTGGCAAGTGTACCAGAGAGAGAACTGGCAAATGCCTGTGATGTTAAGTATGTGTGTGTGTGTGTGTGTGAGAGAGAGATGGGAAGGAGAGGTGGGGGGTTATTGAAACGTATTAGTCTGGTAAGAACCTGAGGAGTTGTGCAAGTGTGAAGTATGGCTTTAAAATCAACTTGTATTTGACATGATTTACCTGCAGGGTGTCCCAGAATTGATACTGCAGGTAATCCTGACTGACACTGTCTGGATAGCCCTGAGGCAGGAAGACACTCTGCAAAACCAAGAGAATGGGATCATTACAAATGATCTATTTGAGCTATATTTAGCGATAAAATGTAGCTGCTATGCACCTTAAACATGCATTTATTCAACGCTAATAGCTTGATGGTCTTTCTCACTTTGAAAACGCCTGTTATTGAATTGCCTACAGTCCCATCAATCCCTTTTCCGTCTCTTTTCCTTTCCAACGCTCCACAATTCAACTCATAATTCCAGGACTCAAGAGACGCATATTTTTCAGTTGCCAGAAGTATGGGTTTCTCCCTCTCCATTGTGTCCACAACTATAAACTGTCCGATGATTGTTTCAGCAAATATTGAATGGATATTATATTCGGGGTTTGCTCGGGTATTCTCTCAATCTGAGCTGCATTTCCGTGTTTATATTAGCCACGTCAACTGTGCTTTGCTATTGGTTGACAAATGTTTGACGTTTATAAGCCTGGGCAGCCCGATACTAACGTTTGCGGTACTTGTCGATTGAGAAATCCACCCACCTCAGCTCCCCTGGCTTATAAAACAGAGTTGCAATGTGCGAGCGCAAGAGAGAGAGAGAGAGACAAGAGAGAGAGAGACAGAGACAGAGAGTACTGTAGGCTATTTGAGTATTTGTCTGTTTATCTCTCTATCGCCATCAACTTTTCCTTCGAGTATTTCACAAAACTGTTTGTAAAATTAGCATGGTGATATGTTTTCGCTTTGGCACAGTTTCTGCGACTTGCATTTGTATTAACTTGCACTGAGTGAAACTGATTCGGTTTGTGACGTACCGGCATAAGAATGTTGTCAGCTACTGCCTAAACCTGGCAAAAAAAAACAAAACCTGGCCGGAAAGAAAAATTCCTTATCTACGGTTCAAGGAAAGAAGGTGGTTTGGAAGTCTTGACTCAGAAAGTGCACATTAACTAAAGGTCTTCAGCAATAATGATTACAAAGGGAAGGAGCGTGACATATTAAAGTGAAGGAGGAATATTTTACAATTGTATTAATGGCATGGAGTCAGATGGAGCATGGTTACAGAAAGACACAACAAACAAGCAAACATTCTTTGTTTAGTAATTATGATGTTGGGAATTTATATTTAAACTATCCTAAAATCAAGTCTGCTCACTGGCAAGCCAGGACGTGTTTAGACTCAGGTATCGGAAATTCCCAGGAATGTTGCACTGTTAAAGGGACTGGAGACATAGCTGAGAGGCTCTAGTCATAACCCTGTGATTGATGTCAGGATAGTGAGGAGCAGCAAAGGTGCGGTAGCTGCGGAGGGAGGGGGGAGGAGTACCGTGTGGTGGGAGTGTGCGGTAGCAGGGCGTGGAACTTACACACACGAAAGAGTTTCGCTATTTGTTCCTCCGTCATTCACCAACTCTCGGTGGACAGAATCAAAGGACAACACAGATAAACCCATTAAACAACTTTCTTGAGGAAAACAGTATAATGGAATCTGCTGGGAGAAAAAGAGAAACAGTCTTTGGATAAATAGCACTAAACTTGAACCACAGTACTCATATCTTAAGAAAGAAGCCACTGTGACTATAGAACAAATCACATCTCAGAGAAAGATTATGGGTATGTACAACTCCATATATCAGCCATGTGAATAGAGCTGCTTATGTACTCACACCTGTAACATAAGGTTTGATTAGAGGGTGGACTGAGGCATTCACCTGATCCTTTTGTAAATCTAGTCTGGACATGCACAGTGTTAGTAAAATACCTTTGACGGTGTCATCAGTTTATTTTTCTGTGCCATATGGTGCTCAATCCTTATGTGTTACAGAGTTGATCGGTATTTAGACAGTCCCATTTCGTTTTTCAGAATGAGAAAGCATTCAAAACTTCTAACATGTCTAATAAGCCTAATGATCAAACCCTTGATTGTAAGGAGAAAAAAAAAGTGACTGTTGCGAAGAAAAACAATGACAAGCCTAAGGGGCTAAAATAAGGAAACCACGGTTACCAGACTGGAACTAAGGATTAGTTGTCATACTACATTTTTCTTTCGTCTTGTTAATCATTTGTATCAGGTTGCTTAATATTCTTTCACCATTTCATTCGTGTTCTAGACCAACAATAAAAGACCGAGCAAAAATCATGGTATTATCACTTGGGCAGAGAAATCATACCAGTTATTCAGGCTCTCAGTAAACAAGAAAGCAGACACAATGCATAGCCTGCCACATCACTACATGTCCCAGGGAAATCCCTGTGCCCTAAATCAGACAGGCCCGTATCGCTGCATATCACCCACTTGTACTGTTGTAAAATTCTCCCTCTCTGGGCCTTTCAACCATCTTCCCTCAGAAAAGGATCTTAAAGAAATGGAGGAAATTGCTCTGAAAACTAAACTTCCAACCTCAGACAAGACAAATGCTTCTATTGACAGCACCTGCATTGAAGTGGGTCAGGCTTCTTCCACCAGAGACAAGGACCACAGGATACTAGCTATCGCCAGTATCATTTGTGGATTGTCCTGCATTGGCATCGTGGCGCTGATCAACTCTGTCAAGGTATTTCTTAGTGCCCTCTTTTTTCTAAACGCCGATCGACACAATTATCTGCTGCCACCTAACACACCATATAAAGCACAGGTAGCACGTCTTCAGACGTTTCGGTCCGTTTGAATCATGATCTCCTTCTTTCCTATGACAGGCTGAGACAACAAGAACTGCTGAGGGAAACACAGACAGAGCTCGTCACTTTTCCTATCGGGCAAAGAAGCTTGCGGTCATTTCTATTTTGTTGTGGATTCTTTTTCTGAGTCTCACACCAGCACTTCTGGCACTTGTGTCATATTTGCTGACTCTAATAGACTGAGCGTATCGTGACATACGAAAACAAGCTGAAACAATGCATTTGTTTTGGTTAAATTGTTACCAACTTTATTACATAATTTATTACATAATGTAACTAAATGTGCTTTATTTTTGATAATTGCATTGCATGTTGTTTTTTTAGAAAAGGTAAAGAACTACTGTAACAGAAATGTCTACTTACAAAGATTTTTGTAGAAAGCTCTGTGTCGGGGTCATTAATATACACACATTCATTCTTTTGTTCTTTCTCTGGTTGCAATAAGAAATACAACCAATGTGTACCACATCATGAATTATCATGGTAAACCTTAAGTTAAAAAAACAACACTTTCATGTATCACAAATAGGTAAAGCAAGCAAACATAAAGGTCTCTGGAAATACAATACCTCACACACTTAGAAAACCACGAATGACAAATATACAAAGGCAATAAAATATAAAAAAGCAGTTATGAAAGACAAACTAGTGATGAGACAATGGGTGAATGACCCATTATTTATAGAACGGACGGCTTTCTTCAATTATTATTTATACAATCAAAAAACACACAGTTAAAGATATTAAGGCTGAAAAAAAGCTGTCATCTTAAAGCACGAAAAAGCAGCAAATTACTTTACATGGTCAATGGAGTAAACGCATGTCACTCAAGACAAGTGAACATAGCATGTTCTCCAAGACACAAGGGCAGAGTTTTGACTGAAGATTCAGTGCAGCTTAGCTATTGAGCTCATTGATTATAGAAAGTTTACATCCACAAGCTGTGATTTAGGTGAAAAGGAACTTATACTGATGTATAACCCCCATGCATCCATCTCAATAATGAGACATGAAGGTGTACCGGTGCAGGTGCCGTATAATAAAACGACCTAAACCGGCAATACCATTTGCATTAGCGCATTGGCCCAGTGTCTTGTGCACCATATTTTCTACTAACAGTCTCATCAGCCCAATACTCCTTCACTCCATAATCCATCTCAAATGCTACAGTACACAGGGCAATAATGCAATTCTTCAATTATCCATTTAATAGCAATAATCCACTAAAACGGCACTGATTGTAAACAAGGTCACAAAGACACTGAACAAGATGGAAGTGCAGCTTGATGTTGGTTGAAAAGCACCCGTTTAAGAAAATGTGAATGTGCCACCGTCTGCCACGACTTCTCCCTGATACTTGTCGATTGTCAAGATGTTTCCTGGTTGAGAACTAACCAGTAGTCCAGTTCGTCAAGCTTAGAGCAAAGTAGTGAGTCAATGTCTTGCAAACTGATGGGGGGATCATCTTTAGAGTTGGGGACATTTCCTCGTCGTGGTCTACCAACAGTAGAAGTCATTCCAACTTTCCCAGCACCTACAAGGGACTTCCTGGGCTTTCTGGCCACTCCCACCTCTGGGAACTCTACAAAACGCTTCAAACGCTTCTGACCAATGAGGGACTGAGAACCATTCCGACGATTTAGTGGCAACTCAAAAATGGTCTCCAACCGGCTAAGATAAAAAAAATACAAGAGAGAGAGAAATGACAGACAGTTGGACAAAAGTGAGTACGATGATCGTTAAGTACATTTATAATAATATGCAAGGAGGAGCAATAACACTTTTAACACTCTTACCCCTCAGGGGGCTTGGTGAAGTTTTGGTTGGTGTAGATCTCCTCTAAACTGAACTCCTTCTTTTTCAGCCTGTAACGAGATCCAACGATAAAAGAACAGCAATAAATACAGAACATCCCACCTGGGGGGTACAGAGGTGGACCACTTACATTTTACATTTAGTCATTTAGCAGACGCTCTTATCCAGAGCGACTTACAGTAAGTACAGGGACATTCCCCTGAGGCAAGTAGGGTGAAGTGCCTTGCCCAAGGACACAACTTGATTTTGCACGGCCAGGAATCGAACCAGCAACCTTCTGATTACTAGCCCGACTCCCTCACCGCTCAGCCATACTTCCCTGTCAGTCCCTCCTGTGAACCACGTACCTCACAGGCCTGGGTAAGCCCATGGGCGTTAGGTTCTTCTGGGGTTTGGGTAACGTTTTGCGAATTCTAATGGATGACACCTTTCCCCGTTCCTCATTCTTGCAGCTCCCCATCTGTTATGGGTAATTAATAAGTTACGATTCATTCATCTATTCATCTATTTCTTGTTCAGTTATCATAAGGTCTGCAGATACCTTGATTTCGGAATCAGACAACGCTTTCTCCTCCCTCATCCCCATTGATTCAAACTCTTGACTGGAGCAGCTTGTGTCCTCCCCATCATCATCATCACTTTGCTGCCTTGTCTCACTCTCACCCTCCAGGGGAATCTGTGACAAGGCACTGGGAGAAAGGGAAGAATTCATGAATTCTCCATTTGTTCAATAAAAATCACTCAACATCATTGTAGAACCGCACACAAATCAAAATGCTATCCAGTTTCTTACTTGCAAAGGGAGGAAACTGAAGTTGAAGATGTGGACCTCGAGAGGGTGGTTAGATTCGAACCAGGAAACTGGTGCCACAGAGAGGAGCATGAAGGCGAAGAGCTGGTGAAAACACTAGGGGGGAGAGAGGAAGCAACAACACTTTTATCCATTTTCCTGGAGAGGAAGGCCAGGGGGCTGGACAGAAAACGTGAAGCCTGGGCTGAGAGGGAGATGGATGGGGAGAGAGGTACACTGGGAGACAGGAGGTGAACCTTGCTGCCGTAAGGACTGCATCTTCTTGTGGGATACACCTCCTTTCGCAAACACAAAGGGGCGATCTCCCGCTCCACTTCCACACTACAGACAGTGTGTCTACGGGCACGCCTGGAGGATCTGAGAGGATGCGGGGCATGGGGAGACGGGTGTCGGTGTAAGGGGAGTGTCCAGGCTCGGTGTGGCGACAGCGAGGAAGCGTTCCAGGGAGAGTCGTGGTGAAGGAGGGAGAGGATCTCTGGACAGGAGTGGCGACGCAGCAGACCCCTGGTCAGGACGCCAGGATCTGAAGAACATGCTCCTACTCCGACCGCATCCAACTGGTCACCTGACACTCCATGCATCTCCTCCCCCTTTCCCCCCGCCTCTACTTCTTCAACCTTGCTCGTGGACAAAGCCCTACGCCTTCTCCTTTGGTTATAAGCTTTCCTTGGCTTCTTCCTGTGCTCCCTCACGTGGCGTCTTAGTTCGGCAGCAGCTTTGCCAGGTTGTTCATTACCCTCTTCCTCTTTTTTATGCTGCTTCACGTCAACTGTCACTTTCCGGCTGTGAAGAAGCACTACCTCTTCCATGCTCTCCTTACTGCAATTTATTGCGTCATCAATGAACCTTTGCACTGCATGCTTATTCAATTTGACTGCCAGTTGAGGACAAGCACCACAAGGTAAAGACTGTGTCCCCTCATCGTCCCCTGACGATGGGTCAGACTGCATGGCTGTGCAACATTTCCTTCCATTCCGAGAGGGCTTCATTTCATCCGTTGCCAAGTTTCTGTTCTTAGGATATACATTTTCTAGTGTTCTGGATGTCTCTGATCGTCCCTTGGTATCCTGGCCAAAGCCTCCAGAACTTGGGTCATTCAGTGTGGGTTTCACCATCGGTGTAGTGTTCGGCTCCATAGAGCCAGACTCACTGTGACTGTAACAAGTGTTCTTTTGTTGCTTTAATCTTTTGGTGCTTGAAAAGCATTCCTGCTCCTTACTGATCATATTCCTTTTACCCTTTGGGTTACCCCTTGTCAAACTGTCAGTGCTTTTCATAACTGTGGGATCCTCTAGATCAGTTGTACTTGTTGTTGCTTTTGCTGGGAGGGCCACATTTAGCTTCACATGACCCTTTCGTCCATTTCCTTTGTCTTTTTTTATCACGGCTGTGATCGTCTCAGGAAGTTCCTGAATTACCACATCCACGGTAGTACTACTTGCAGTTTTGGGAGTCAACTTTTGATACTGAGATTTGGCACTCCCTTGTTTCCTTAACATCCTTGGCCTGGAATATTCTAAATGCTCTTTGTGGTCTAAGGATGCCAGAGTGCAACTTTCAACCCCAGCTAACCCTTCCCTCTCCAACTGCCCTTTGCATTCCTCTCCTCTCACAAGCTTCACTCTTTTCCTTTTCTCAACATTTCTCTCAACATCTGTCAATGCAGTGACTTTCAATTTCCTTTCCCTCTTTGTACTTCCCACTTCACGCTTTCCCTCACTCTCTTCTACCTGCTGTGGAAGTGGCTTAAAAGAGTCACCCATATCCGGGGCAGTGCCTTTTCCATTATCTGTCGACGTTTTCTCAGGACTATTTTTGACAGATATGTGTGACTGTGCGACACAAACCAACACGTTGTGGTTTCCATGCAACTCAGTATGTTTTTTCCTACTGTCATCCAGAGAACACATAGAGTCAGGGGGGGTGTAATACACAGAGGACAAGACGGAACTCTGAGCGTCTTTAGAATCATTCGTTGTTGACTGCGAGTCACATTTCAAAGCAAACCGTTCGCCACCGATTTCAGGCGATCTGCTGGCAGAGTGCAGTTCTGCAGCAACAGCAGAGTTACAAGGCATATCAGATGACACAATCTTAGAAGAGCCGCTCTTAGTCGTAGATTTGTGACTGACGTGTCGTTTTCTCCTCGACGGTTTCCGCTGAGCGCCCGCCAGACCCACCAATTGAATATTTGGCTTCAGCTTGGATTCACATGAGGCACCTGTGTCGTCAGAAGGTTGCGAGGACAGAGAAGGAGAATTTAATTCTGTTGATTCGGGGCCTGAATTGATGCTACTTCGACTGCGTTTACAAGGTACAGAATCATTGTTGTTCGTTTCCTTTTCAGTCATCGAGTCATTCGGTTCATTTGATGCAAGTATGCTCTGTCTCCTCTCAAAGGCACATTTATCTTCCCCTAGAAGGTGGTGGCTTTTTAAGTCGAAACTTAATTTTTGAACCACAGGGTGTTTCTGGACGGCAGGGTGTTTTTGAACCACAGGGTGTTTCTGGACGGCAGGGTGTTTCTGGACGGCAGGGTGTTTCTGGACGGCAGGGTGTTTCTGGACGGCAGGGTGTTTTTGAACCACAGGGTGTTTCTGGACGGCAATCCGTGCTCCCCTTCGTCCTCTTGACCTATGGAAGTGCTTCCCTTGAGCTTCTGGTCCACCTTGGCTAGAGTCCAGAGATTTACAGGATCCAGCCTTGTCATCCAGGTCCTGGTTCTGGAGTAGTCCTGTCTCTGTATCTGCTATAATGCATTCATTCTCATCCGGCTTCTCCAAATGACCTTTTAAGTTTACAGTTTAATAGCGTTTACTGTTTACGACTTGGTCAGTATCCAGACGCTCTGGGAAGTCCATATTTACAGTTGACTGCGGAATGTTTGTGGGTTTGAAGAGTTTGACCGGACTCATGACAATCTCTGTGAAACTGGCCATCTTGGATTTGAACGACTGAAACAATGGGCCAATCACCCATCTTTTCACAGGGGATGGACTCTTAGGGATAGGACCCATATCTCGCTCTTCCTCCCCATCTGATTGGATGGCTTCGGGGTCCAAAGCAACCTCTCCAGCTTTAGATTCATCTACATTTTGTGCACAGGAGGAAGGAACAGCTCTGTTCATTCTGCATTCCTGATCCTCGTTCCTGCAGTAGAGATGAAGCCAGACAAAACAAAAAACACATAAGAACAGAACTCCTTAAGGTCCAAGAAAGTAATATCACTACAGGTTGAGAATGTGATTATGTACATCTGTATTTATTTCTCCAAACACTTCACCTGCACCATGGTTATCATGTGTATTGATACTGAGTTAGCCTAACTCTACATTCTCTTTAATCCCTACCTTCGACTACGGAGGACGCGGTAGGAAAGGACAGAGAACCCTTCCCCCCATTTTCAACTGTTGATTTTGTTCACTCAATGTCTGCCTCTCCATTTTGTTTCATCTACCTTTTCCTCCATCCGTTAGAACAATCAGGCACCAACCTATTGTACTTCTCTTTGTTTAACTTTAATTTCTTGTCTTGGCCAGGGACCAAAAGAGTAGCTTCCATCAAATAACAAATTCAAAGCATGCATATACTCTAATGACAGTGATAATAATAGTTTGGCTGTAATACTTACTTATGTTCATGCTCTGGCACAAGGCTGAAGTCTGAAGTGCTCTGTAAACACAATTCTCACAATTATTTGACGAACACACAACTGCCGCGACCAATATCAATAGTGAACATTGAGAAACTAAAATCGTAGAAAATGTAAGCAAGCATAAGCCATTGGAAAGGAATAGAACCGTGAGTGGCATTTTATCAAACAGTGCAGGCTTCAGTAGGTCACAGGCAGACAGTCATAATAGTGTCAGTGAGCGCCTGCGTCAGATGCAACAGAGCGTGAAGGAGGATTATGACTTCCCCCAATTAACCCCAACACTACAACACTGTCTAGGTCACCATAGTCTTCATAAACATGCAGTAACAAGGTCATGTTGGGGGGGGGGGGGGGGTATTATAAGCCTAAATGAATACAATCTTAACAGGGGAGAGGGGGTGGTTACCTTTTGGAGGTTTTGTGGTTTATGAGTCATATCAGCTTTCATCAACTTTACCGACAGGGATTGAGATACCTGAACCTGTGGATCACAAAGGAGTAAACATTACCCTGTTCAAGACAGTTTAAGCATGTATGCTTTTTTGCAAAATGCATAATGTACCATGCTGGTCTCCCTCTCTCTCTTAGTGGGGAAAACGTGTCGCCGAAGAGAACTCGGAGCTGCTGTTCTGCGGTTCAGTCCTTCTGGTTCCTTTGTCTTTGGCATTTTCTCATTGACCTCTTGAATACATCCACTTCTGTTTGCAGATTTTCCATCATGATTGCGGCTATTTAAACATTTGATTATCAAAACGGGCTGCATTGATTCCTCAAGACACAGAACATGCAAACAGCAAAGGTGAATAAATACAAAGCACAAGCATTTGAAAAGGGTACAAATGATCTACGGCATAAGGAACCCAAATACCTGGTGTATTGAGAGAGGTGGTTTGTTTGAGGGGCTCTGTGAAGGAGAGGACCGCCACTGGGAAGAGTTGGAGGATTCTTAGGATCTCCCTCCATTGGACAGACTAAACTTTACTGTACCAATGCTAACCCTCCAGTTGAGTCTGTATTTCTCTACAACAAAACAAACACATGGTCATGGAAAGCACAGACACAACACCATAACTCTTAACAACAAACGTGTGTCTCAACTAAAGACAATAGCCTACAGATTAGCTCGCTTGCTGGATTCCATAATGCAAAAAGCTACCTGTAGCTCCATAAAACTAAAAGATCAGTAGGCACCGGGTAAAGCCGTTACAAGTGGCATAGTGTGCTTTGCTTTCGTTTTGTTCCAGATCATCTTCACACAATTTCAAACACATCACGTTTTTGTCGTCATGGGGATGCATTAACAAATCAAAGCTTTTGTTTCAAAGAAACAGTGTTCGCAAAATGTATAGCTCGTTATGAATCAACAAGCTGCCTTGCCCGCTCGATTACATTGCAATGGCAGAGGTGAAACGAACCCAGCAGCGTGTAAATCGGTTTGAGTAACGATGATGCTGTTTGTGCGGTGCAGAGGCAAGAAGTTTCCGTGCGCGGTCTTTTAGCCTCTATGCCGATACTGTAAAGCTTGCAATGTCGCACACCGAGTCAAGTAGGCTATGTTTCTCGTGCTCGTTAAATCATACTAGTGATTATATTATGTCTGTTCGCTACAAAAAAATATCTAAATGGATACATACAAGAGAACTCTACTATGCTATTGTACTGTCACCTGTAGACGTACTACGCAGTAATTAACGTTAGCTAGTAGAAAGCTAGGCTAACTTACTAGAGTACTTCGAGACATTCCGGCTACGTATTTACCTCTAGTTCAAAACAACATATACTCCCAATTTGCTGATTACAGTAACAGCAAGTCCTATTAAAATATTAAAACGGAAACTCACCATACTAATCCGGTTATTGTGAAGAAGCAGCATGTAGATGGCTAGCAGTAGCACGTACACTGAACTTGTATTGTAAATAGACGCCGGACGGCGCCCTGCCATTTCGTTGGATATCCGTTCTTGAAATCCAAAGAATTAACATATCGATTAGCCAATCAGGGCTAAGTTTCATGACAGGATACCCTGTGGTCCTGAAATCTAACCAATGGATGCGCAAAACAACTACACGGACCCGTGCTCAGTACGGTCGACCAATGACAATTTGAGCATGCAGACTTCGCGTAGGCATGTTTTGTGTTTATGGGTCCTTCGAGGTCAGCCACATCGCGACAGTATTGGGAAATGTTGGCCCGTTACGAAGCCGCTCCATCCGTCGTGCGTACTTTGTAATTAATACGTGTCAACCCCTGTGGCCTTAAACTAACTCAAATGTTAAGTTAGGTCTAGGATGAATATATAATTGACCCTTGGTTTAGGTAGGTGTCCATCCTGCATGTGAGTCATACTCATAAACATTTAAGTAGAAGGGCTAAAATTAGTAGTACAATTTAGTACTTTCACATTCATAGATTTAACACTTTCAGCCACACCCAACCCACCCCTGCCACACAAAACACACACACACACACACAGCTTAATCATGCTGGAATCAGTCAAATCATTGATAGATATAATTTGTTTATTAAAAAAACCAAGAGGGGTAGTGTGCAATAATGGACCAGCACACTTTATATTTTCAAAGGTAATGGAGGGAAAACCATGTGTAAGGTATTAGCATGTCAAAGCATGTCAACAGTTCATGTATAAAGCTCAAAGTCGAGTCTCTTTGAATTATAGAACTGAGAACCTCCATCATCCACCTTCCTGCAGTAAACACCATCTTTGAAGTAGCCTTCATCCACCCAGTCCTGAATAACAGACGGAAAACATTAACGTGGTCACACAGCCACATATACAGATATATTTCTGAGTTAAGACTGGCAAGCTAAACATACATTTACGTTGATTACATTGCATTGTTTGAATACTTTCTTTGCCATTAGTACACCAAGTTAGATAAACCGTCATACCTGCATCTGTTGGCTGGTGAAGGGGCCATAGAGTTCAGAATTGTCCTTGTTCTCCCATTTGTACTCCCACATTACTTCATCACTCACTGGAAAGAAAAGAATATTTGCAATTTTAATTACACCAGTCTTTTCATTATATCACAGGAAAACTCACATCTACGTTAGATTTTTACTGACTTTTCTCATCTTCCTCTTCTTTGTCCTGTGATTTGCTACTGCGCTTCTCGTCAATTTTGTCTGCAAACATGTCGAGCTCATCTTCCTCCTCGCTCCCCTCAAGAGTAGCCCTCTTCTGTGACTTCTTGTTCATCCCCTTCAGTATGTAGGCTAGTTTTTCATAGGTCTGCTGGTATATTTCAAACATGCCACTCCCGACCAGTCTGTCTGCGAGGGCAGTGAGTCTGTCAAGCTTCTCTGCATCCCTGTTGGCCACTTCTAACTTGTCATCGATCTCCCTGAGCTTGCCCTTCTTGCGGACCCCTAGACCTCCGAGTCGACGGAGTCCCGCGGCAACGGTTTCCCCCGGTAACAGCATTCCCAGCAGAGCCTCGGTGAGCTGGTACTGCGTGAAGGAAGCCAGCGGGTCCTCAGCAGGTTCCTTCTCCCCTTCTTCCTCTTCGTCGGTGTTCGCCTGCTGCTCTTCCCGCTGTTTTTCCTCTTCGGCTTCGTCTTCATCCCCGACTCGACGCCTCCTCTTGGCTGAAAGGCCTTTCTTCTTTCGCTTAAAAGGCTGTTCTTTGATTTTGACCTACGAAAGCGAAAACGAACGAATCACCGATTTGTATTTTCACATTTCTAAAAGTGTTTAGCAAAATGACTATGAAATCTACTCACCCAATCAATGTTGTCAAGCCAGTTGTCCCTGATATCCTCATCTTTTTTGATGAAGTAGTTTCCCTCAGAGTCAAAGTACCCTTCCTCCATCTCTTCATCCAAGTTGAAGGGAGTGATGGGAACCCCTTCATCACAATCGATTGTTGCAGACTCCTGACCTGAGGCCAAAGCAAAACATTTTGATGTAACATAATACAGAACTTTAATATACATTTACATTTAGTCATTTAGCAGACGCTCTTATCCAGAGCGACTTACAGTAAGTACAGGGACATTCCCCCGAGGCAAGTAGGGTGAAGTGCCTTGCCCAAGGACACAACGTCATTTGGCACGGCTGGGAATCGAACTGGCAACCTTCAGATTACTAGCCCGACTCCCTCACCGCTCAGCCATCTGACTCCCTCAATATGTGCTTTATTGAAGGCTAAAGGTGTGTTGGTGCATATATTATTCAGTCAGGAAGATAAGATGTACAGTTGAGGTCACATGGGTAATATATACCTTCTACATCATCACTGGCTAGTATGTTGTATTTGCTGGTCTTCTCACTATCCTCTTCGTCATCCTCTTCATCACTGTCCAGGGAGTGTTTACCCTTAAACCTGGATCCAGGCCCACTAACATCCTCGCAGATCTGTCAAGATTTCATTAAAAGATTAGTGCATATTAACTAATTATATCCAAGTAAAAACGGTCTGTTTTGGGATTTCCTTTCAGTCACTTCATCTCTCAGGCAACAAAATATGTAGTTATTCAAACAATCTCATTCTGATCTAAGATACATCAGGAAAAAGGCTTGATAAATATCGTGACACACTGTTATTAAGGGACCACAAAGTGATGGAAAAATATGTTTACAAAGCAGCACCTTTTTCTTTGGGAGTTCATCAGCTTCAGCGAGCTCGCCCCCCTCGTCATCCTCGAACGTAACTTTCCTTTTCGACATTCTGTTGAAGATAAATACGCTAAATACGCTCCCGTTTAGTTCTATATATCTTATATAACACACACACACTTTCAAATTTCGATACACAAAAAATAAAGTGATACGAGATCGGAATTTTCACAGAAACATATAATTGGTTTTGTTTGCAGATAAACAAGAACAGCGTGGACGGCTAACTAGCTCTAGCTACGTCTTGCTGCATTCATAGCACGACAGGTAACATGTATAGTAACGAAAGTACACAAAGGCCGCCGTGCATGTTAATACAAGTATTTTGAACTTAAATATGTACATACATGTTGTTAGCAGCAGAACAGCCAATTAACCAAGATTACCTAACTAACTAGACGGAAAGATATCTGTCTGACGCATAATCTTTAACGGGCGCCATTCATCTGTGAGTGTTTCGGTCAGATCCGGGAAGTGATGTAACGAGTAAGAGCATATTCAAAATCTGCAACGTTCTAAAACGTTTCTAACTGCGTGTGCAACAGCACATATTGTGTCATGTAATAGTCTACTGTAATGCAGATATTGTTGTCTAGTTGATGTATTATTTTGCACCGTGCCAGGCACTGTAGTTGAGATGCATCATGTGTGCCTGGTAAATAGTTACAGACCGTTAATTGACTGACCACCAAAAAACGTGTACTTTTGAGAATTTTCTGCAGGACTTTTTGGAGGACCCTTGCGCCATCTGTAGGCCTAAGTTTCTTTGGATATCATCTGCCAATGAGTAAAATGTTCAGCAAAATCATTGAATCCCCTAACCCTGGTAACACAATAGTTGAAAGGAAACTAAATCTACAAAGTAATAATGCGCTGCCTATTCGGCTAGGTAGATGTGTGGCGTAGCGGATGTAACGGTGTGTGTCTGTGTGTGATTTAACCTTACAGTCTATGGTTTTAATCTTTAACTTCACTTGAAAAAAAATCTGTCAAAAACATTGACGGAATATAATTAAAATACTTGGAACAAACAAGAAAAAACTAAATTGTAAGTAAATGAGTAAATGCTCAAATATTTTGTTAGAGAATAGGGAAGTTAAAGAGACCACCTCAAGTGACAGGTGTACTGTGGGAATGTGAGTAGATTTGGGTCTGAATGAGTTTTGTCCATCAACACAGAGTGGACTCCATGCATACAGGATGGAGAATATAGAGTGACAAGGTTTTGTTACCAGGAAGTGGGTCAAGTTATTTATATTTCAACACTCGTCCTCTAGTACCCATGGGAGGACCAGTGTTCGTAACCTGAAACTTTATGTTTAAACATTGTCTTATGTTCCAGACGAGCACCAACCACTGTGCTCCCAAGATTGAAAAGGAATCAAATGAATTATTACCTAATGGCAGAAATGATCAAATCTACATCTTGTCGTCGATGCAGCAGGATATTGTAAGTCGTGCAACATTTGTACACAGGTAAGCTTGGATAGCAGACTGCTAACAGTTTAGGATGGATCCTTTCCAGAACAGCTTGCAGTGACTGGGTGACAGCTCAGTCCTTTGAATGAGCTTATAGCAGAAAGAGGGAACTACGAGAGGATAAGACAGACTGTTGTCATCATCATGTTCTACGGATTGTGAATCAAGAGCCTTGTTCTATATCCACTAATCAAAGGAGTTCAATGAGACTTAATGATGTGCAACTGTATCGTGTCTGTGTGTGTCTCTAAATTGTTGACTCTTGCGTTACATGTTCTATATTTTATTGTGTATTAATACGTACTGCTGTGTCTTGCGATGCAATATGGCCTGTTATGGGGTCATAAGGGCTACCTTCCGTAACAATTTTCTTTTGTAGCTGAAATTGAGATGAAGATCCACAAGAAGATTTTAACTCATTACCTATCCTGCACCTCACCTGTTGATAAAGAAGGATATCTCTACAAAAAGGTATTGCCAAATATAACAGTTACAATTTCAGGCTCGAGACATCTCCCTTCAAATAATAATTTTGTCTTTGACTTTCTCCTTAGCTAAGGATTAACTACCTATCACTATCTCTGTACTGATTTATTTGAATAACAGTCATAATTTTAATATCAAAATGAACGGCATCCAAAACAATATTCTGATACTGTCTCTTTCACAGAACCGTTTAGTATTCTCCCTTTACACTGTTTTTCCACAGAAAGAGAGGAATGCTTCTTACCAGAGACGCTGGTTTGTCCTGAAGGCTAATCTGCTGTTCTACCAGGAGAGGCCAGCAGATCGACATCTGTTGGGTGTGATTTTCCTCGAGGGCTGTGCAGTCCGACACTTTGAGTCTGATGGACAGTTTGCCTTCTCCCTGGTGTTCAGAGGACCTGGCCTGAAGACCTACAGACTAGCAGCAGAAGACCCTCAGGGCCAGGAGAGCTGGGTAAAAGCCCTGCTGTCTGTCAGTCACTGCTACCTGTCACTGCTGGTGAGGGACCTGGGGAAGCAGTACGAAGGTGAGTCATGTCTGTTTGTGTGCGGTGTGCTGGACATTTGATCATAGGTGTGCTTGTGTTTATGCCTCATGAAGTAGTGGTTCTCATACACCCCTATCGCTGTCGCCAAGCAGAGGCCAAACGAGAAACAGAACCCGGAGATTCACACCAGCGCCCTACTGTGAGTGGTCTGGGCACGAAGGGTCTTAACCAATCCAGGGTCACCCTCAACTCAGGCTCATCCTTCCCCATGCAGGGGGCGGGGCCACTGGTGAGGGAGGGAAGGAGTTTCAGTGCCACTCAGATGTTGCAAGGACGCAAAATGCCTGCTAAAGGGCCCAGTAAGAGATCGCCAAAGCTTTGGCCAAAGAGAAATGCACATGTCACGCCACTAAATGGCCCAGTTCCAGCCTACGGGGAATGGCCTATGATTGGCCTGGATTCTCTGGAAGAGTTCAGCACGCTCCACGACTACTACGGCCAAGAGGTGAGGCAGCTGAGGGAAGACTGGAGGAGGAGGAGGCAAGAGGAGAAGGGCCAGATTGAGGACGATCTCTTTGGTCTGGGATGAAAAGTGACATCTCGTTTGAAACGTTTGAATCACACACAAGTCCAGTTCTTGCATTGAGATATGTACAGTACAATTGCATTTGAAAGTATTTTAGTATATGTTAACTTGTTTTAAATATTAAATTATAAAGGAATGTGAAAGATGTGAAAAATAAAACATGGATTGAATGGGTTTGTGTTAAGTGATTTACAACTTCCCATCATCAGCTCCACAAACAAACACCATTGACACTGTTACCTCTTTATTTGTATATTGCTGGACAGTGAACACTTAATATACTGTTTGACTATTATACGTAACAAAAAAACATTTCAAACATTTCCCAAATTACCAGAGGCCCACTCACACACTACAAACACACCAAGCCACCCCCCCCCCTCCCCTGCTGTAGATTTAGAAAGCAACCGTTCAACAGTGAGCTCACAAAAAAATGTAGATTTATGAGGTCCACTAGTGTAAGCTATACTAGTGAGTTGTGAGAAGAAAAAGAAACAAGTTAAGATTTCTAGACTCTCAGATTCTCCCCAGAGCATTGGATTTCATCTTTAACCTTTCTGCTGGTGGAAGTGCATCCCCAAACCATAGCTCAACCAGAGGCCTCCTCCACATACCGTCCCCTATGGACAGGCTTGCATTCCAATCATCCAAAATGTGATAGATGGGTTCTGTGGAGTGTGTCGAAAAGTATCAAATTTCCCTGAATGTGCAGCCCATATTCAGTCATCTGTATATTAACACCTCCTCACAGTGACAGGATGTAAACAAAGGGCAAGGTGAAGCCTATATATTTTACAACCAAGTTGGTACAATGAGCATACTACTCGAGCTACGTTGGAGAGACTGACACAAATCTCCGTTGAGTTAATTAAATCACAATTGATTACTTCAGACAATTCAACAAACAACCAATGACAACAATGATCGTTTGTTTACATCTCATCTCAATTTCCTGTCAATACAGACTTTTTGGCCAACTGGTCTTGAAAAAATAAGTCGTTAATACATTTAGTTTCTTCAGCCGGATTGGGACACAGGCATGACAACAAGAAGGATACAGGGAACATTCTTGCACCAGCGCGGCGTTAATGAGGGAAGAGCTAAGGTCACACATGGAGGGAACAACTCAAAAGGCAGGCAGCGGGGTGACAGGCCTGGTAAAGGAAGAACAAAGTCTCACTAATCCGAATGATCAGTGCCCCGGAAACCAGTAAAGATCAGACGCATGACGAGCCTCCACATTCTGACATGGAGAAAGCTTCTCACCTGCAAGAACTACACGAGGCAGAGTCATGCAGATTGATATAATTGCTGTAAGACACGGACATAATACAAGGACAAAGGATACTACTTTGGGAAGTCCTTCTGATTAGAGGCATTTTATATGACAGATATTTTAGTTTCTTTCTGTGTGAGAAAAGGGTTAGAGACAAGTTTATTTTAGCTATTTCGGTCTCCCTCAGCTGTCCCTCATCATATATGTATATTAACTTCAGAACGTCTGCTGCCCTTAGCCTGCTCCCCTCCCCTCCCTGATAATCCTCTTCCACTTGAGGTTGAAAGTACATGTAGGGGGTCTGAGAGAGGGTGAAACAGAGTAGGAGAGAGTGAGAGTGTGCGTGTGTGCGTAAGTGGGAAAGTAAGAGGGAACAGGTGGCAATGTTCTCTTGTTTGAAGCCATAACCACAGAGGAACTCAAGCATTGTGTTTTTGACTTGCTGATTGCCACCCAAAAAATTTGTGAAAGTGAAATTTGAAAGAAAAAAAATCGCCAATGATTTGCAAAGCTTTTTCTTATAGTATAAGCTGAATTCTTTATCAGAATCAGAATCAGAAAGGGATTTATTCGCCATGAAAGTTTGCACAGACAAGGAATTTGCTTTGGCAGGAAGGTGCATACAATAAACATATAGCTAAAATTTAAATATGTGGACTAACTTTATTGCAAATGTTGGACTCGTACAGCTATGATGAAAGTGTAAATACAGAGTGCACCATGATACAGTAAATATTATAATGCAGAAGAACATTCATGCTATGTGGAATCATTATTTTCAGTCAAATAGAAACAGAACACGAAATGAGAAAATTAAATGGTGTGGATACACAAAACCAAGGAGAAACATTTGAATGAAAGATAAAATAAGCATTTCCAAGTTGCCAAGACTACGAAAAAAGAGCGTATTTTAATCTGCAACCAGGACATCACATGCCAAAAATAAAGCCAGTGAGTGGCTTATGTGCTACCCAACAGGGTGATGGAGATAGAAGATTTGGAGGGAAGGGAGGGTGGCAGGATTGTGTCCAGTGGCCTAACTAGTCTCCACGTCC